>NC_133778.1:71187888-71256910 GCF_003597395.2 Chelonoidis abingdonii
GTCCCTAGCCTCTGTTCATCAGAGGATGGGGATGGATGGCAGGAGAGAGATCACTTGATCATTGCCTGTTAGCTTCACTCCCTCTGGGGCACCTGGCATTGGCCACTGTCGGTAGACAGATACTGGGCTAGATGGACTTTTGGTCTGACCCGGTACGGCCATTATGATGTTCTTACATTCTCACTATATAATCCAGAAATTCGAAAAGACCACTGCACCTTATTCAGAAACTGCTAGAAGGAGTTATATATAATGGTGATTTTCGTCACGGTTAAACCGAAGCCGACTTGATTCCACAGCAGTTCAAAAAAATCTGTCTCATCAATTCAGGATCACTGGCATACAGGAAGGATTCTTGTTTGCAGTTCTTAGAATGTAAATCCTCTTGGGCAGGGACCATATTATTTTTAAATATCTGAACAAACACCATGCTCTAAAACTGGAAAATAACTTTAACCTCTGCTTTGAAATCTTTCTTTACACAGTCTCACAATCACAATTCAAGATTTCTTTGCTGTTTTAAAAGTATCTCCACAGCTCCAATATACAAAACCTCATAAAACACTACACTCACTCCTTACCTCTTCCTTATGCTTGACTCCTATGTATTTTTGCCAGATCACAGTTATCATCAGGATCATTGCTGCTATTATAACACATTTTAAAAATTAACTCTTTGCTGCCATTCTCTGACATCTCCTTGCGGACATCTAGCTGCTAGATGAAGCTCAACATGGCTAAAATGGAGCTCTTGATCTTCCCCATTAAGCTCTCCCCATTACCTCTTTTCTCAATCACTATGGATACCACCATGCCTCCTGTCACTAAAGCCCATAACTTCAGCATCATCTTCGACTTGGACCTCCCTCTATGTCCTCGTATTCAGGCTGTCTCTAAACCTTGCTGATTCTTTCTATCTAAGATCTGTAAGACATGGCCTTTCCCATTCATCCACAGCTAAAACCATGATCTAGGCTTTCATCGCCTGGTGAAATTACTGCAACATCCTATTCTCTGGCCTTGATAAATGCAATCTTCATATCCACGCAGAATGCTGCTGTAAAGATAATTGTTCTAGCCTGGTGCTTTGACCGTATCACCCCTCTCTTTGCATCACTTAACTTGTTCACTTTTCTTAATTAAATCAAAACTACTTGTCTTCACTTACCCATCCAATCATCTTTCATTCGCTATCAAGACGCTGACTCCCGCCTTTGACTGGCCCATGATGCCAGTGTCCATAGCCCACTTGTTAAATTTTCAAACAAGTATTTTTGTACTTTCTCCTATGCTGCCCCCTGAGAATTGGGAAAAGTCCCCTGTAAACATCTGCAAAACTAACTCATCATCCTCCTCGACAATCCTAGTTCACTGTGATGCCTAGAAAAAGCTTGACGACATTTAGCCTGTTGGTATGCCGAAAACACAATCTATCATGCTGGCAAGTACTGTCTCATTGTTTATTTCTACTCCCCTCATCTGTGTTTGTCAGGCTGTATCCACCTGTTGTCTCATTTATTACTTTGATTGTAAGCTCTTTGGGGCAAGAATTGTCTTTTTGTTCTGTATTTACAACACTCAGCACAAGGAGGACCTGGTCCATGACTAGGGTTCCTAAACATGACAGTAATTCAAATAAAAATGAATAATAATAATAATTGAAAACAATTCAGCCAATGGGGACACTGTCTTGCTTTGTATATTTACAAGGGAAACTTAAAACATAGTTCAGATAGTGTTTTTCAGCAGCTAAACATAAGAGGAAATTTTAATTCTTTTCCCCCAAAGCAGATCTCTCACAGAACAAAATCACATCCTTACTTACATTGCTGCTTGCCAGTCAGTGGCATTTAGACTTGAGGGTGCATTGATCAATTAGTTTACGGCAACTTGCTTGATTATGTACAAGTGTAAATATGTATTTATTTCATTCAAGCTAGACTGAAGAGCTAGGATCCATTTTTGTGGAAAAACTCACACCTTTCTGGTTATTCTCAAATCCCCAATACTAATATCACTATGAAGTCATTGTAATAAAGAACAATATGCTGTGTATAACAAGAGGATAAGTTGGGTCCTGTAAGCCCAAATGAGTCAATGATGGAGGTGTCAGTAAATAGGGCAAGCAGAAACCCTATGCTCAGACACTTGCACCTGGATACAAAACTAAATAAGATCTATTAAACAGTTTGCAGGGGCACTCAATTTTTTTGCACCTTTTGTATTTATTAAAAAAAAACCAAACAATCCAGCTGAGCACTGAACCCTCAACACAATTAGTACTGCAACTGTTCTTTTCAACAGGGATTTTAACACTGGTGCAAACTTAGAAAAAACATTTGAGAGGGAGAGGTTATTCAATTTGCTAGTAATTTTTTGTAGTTCCCTTGCTATTATTGAAATTATGTCTGAAGAACTTCTCCCCTTTTAGCTCAGTTTTAATCCTCCTGTTGGATTGGGGTAGTGTGGTCCAGGAAGTTTGGAATGATGAAGACATCCTAACTTGTCTGCTAATTGCCTTATTTTCCCCGTTAAAAAAAAGAGTTGGGTGAGTATTTTAAGGTCCAATCCCACATGGCCCACCTGATATAAAAGGTAACACTATATACAGCTTGAAAGTTGGGAATGCCACCTTTAAGTAATGTTTAGCAGTTTATCGAGCACAGGAGTTTTATGAAATATTGGATCTTAAGACTACATCTTTCCTCTTATTTTGTCCTTCCTCTATTTCAATTCCACACTGAACTTATAAGTCAATAACTGGTAGAGCTAGAATCAATGCTGTATATCATCTTAAAGCTTGTAATCCCAGCTTTCAAATAGCATAGAGTATTAACTTCTAACTGCAGAAGTTTAGCTGTTCATGCTGGATTTGAAGGGGGAAGAAGAAAGTAATCAGTTTGACCAAACTTTAAAATCACAGGAGTCAGTTTATTTATTCATTTTTTTCTGTATTTTTGTCATTAAACTAACTGTGAATCTTCTCAGAAGTGTCACAAAACATGAACTTCATATTTGTCCCATGGAGCAAAGTCTGAGGGATTATTTTGCTGCCAACATCAGTATTCCATTTCTAAAGTTGAGTGGGGCTACATATGCTGCCTAATAAAAAAAGTAGATAAAATATCAGATTGGGGGTGGGAGGGTGGAGAAAAATGGAGTCAGATATTTTCTCCACTTTACTGTACTAAGCAGTTGCAGCTGTCTTTTAATATATGAAGAGAAGCTGCTGTTGAAATTAATAGCAATAACAGGCACCTCAGATTTTGCTGGGAGTAAAAGTTGACATTTGCCCCTTATTTGGTTCTAAGTTTCACAAAACTGTTTAATTAAGCAAAAATGGAGAAAACATAACAAATAAGGTCATACTCAGTCCTTTAAGGGTCTGTATTTCACCTCTGGTGAACTCAGTATGACTAGTAAAAATGCTCACAAGACCTGTAAACTTTTCACAGCACTGGTCTCAATCCAATGATCAGACAGCAAATTTTTGTTTCCCAGTCCCAGCAGCTCTGTCACTTACAACCATGCAGCAACACACTAACACCATCTTTCATGACCAAGCAAATCTGCTTGTGCTGGATCCTGCAGTTAAGGCCTAAATGTATGTTGCTGAGAAAAGTCTGTTGCTAGGGAAATTATCACCAAGTCACAACATTTCAGCATTTTGACATCACTGCAGGATAAAAGCAGAAGGAAATGCTCGGCTGTGAAGGACAAAAATCCAGAAATATCTGAGATCATTAGCGAACATGACAAGAAAAATTCTGGGGGAAAAGGAGATAGATTTATGTTTCAGGGCAATAATAAAATATGAATGTCACTCTTTAAAGTTGCTTTGCTTGAAACCAGTCTCATTCTACCTCTGCCAGCAAAGGGTACAACATCTGCCAATTGCCCAAAATATCCCAGACTTTTCCATCATTAAAACGCATCACACAAATTAACCAAACATGTCTAGTTCAGGATTGTGGAGGAGTAGAGAGAAGTAGGATTTATTTATATACCTTGCGGAGAAAAACTCCTCATACCACAAAAAGCAAAATAAAGAGATTTGGGTCCTGATTTTCAATATGAGCCTTCCTTTTGAAGGGGCACAATTTAATACCCACAGTGAATTGCAGGCACAAACGCTACCACTGCAGGCAGCAGGTGGTTAAGATATCTACATGGTTGCATTTTGCGTCATCAAAAACTGAAGCCAAATTTGAAAAATCAGGCCCTTTGTATGCAGTTAAAGAATTAAATCATGTTAATGAAAGGGTAAAATGATATCTAGACTTTATGATTTGAGGAGAATAAAGTAAAGCAAACACTATCATTCTTAAATGGTAACATTTTTGGTTTTATGAATTAACAGCTGGTAGAACACCCCCCCAACCCCCTAAAAACTAAAAACAAAAAAACCCACCTTACCACAGGCTGTTAAGAGAGATAGCTGCTTGCCTGGAAAGTCACAGTCCTGACACTGAAATACATCAGCTTGTCATACTTGACAAGAATCATTACCTAATTTTCCTAATTATAACTTTCAGCAGATTACAGTCAGAGTCATCACTGGTTCAGTCCTACACAGATACCTGCTGAACAGGCCTAAGAGGAGGGAATCATCTATCAAAAGTGACAAATCACCCTTGCCCACTTTTTGTGTGTGCGCAAAGGCTACTGTTTGAACTATGTAGTGCCTGAATTGCAGACACATATTTGCAGAAACAGACTATTAGCATTCTTTTAATTTACTCAAAAGCAAAGTTTTGAACTCTACAAAATACTGACTTTTCTATAAAGTTTGTAGTCAATTTTGCAGCAGTTACAGAGGCATTACGCATTTTCTGAAACTAAAACTAGGCTATATATTAAATAAATTAATTTACCATAAAGGCTGAGATTTGCATTATAGGCCTGAATCAGCAAGTTCTTGCTAGAGAAGCTTAAGGCTAGAAAGGGTGCCCCTCTAGTGTTCAAGGGCCTCAACTGCAGTAGCAAAGGCTAGCCCATAGGAGAGAGAATTCTGCATGAGTATTCACACTAGTTTCTCCATCATATTGCTTTTGCTGCATGGACAGGACATATATTAATAGGTCATTATTTACTAAACACTACTTTTACAATGCCAGGAGGGCTTTAAACTTTTCGCTACGGAGAAAAGTGTCATAGCCAAATCTAGCAATAGCTAACAAACAATGGGTCCTCTGCAGGGATCCTATTGGAGTACGACCCTTGATTAGTAGGATTTAGCTCTTTGACTAGTTAGCATTTGGAGTACTGTGGTGGGGGAGCTCAAATGTCTTTTTCCTTTTCCATGTCTGTGGGGGAGCTTTCCTCTTCCTCCTTTCTAGATGTTAAGTGGAATAAGAGGTGGCAAGAGGAGAAACCCAATAAGAACAGCCATACTGGGTCAGACCAAAGGTCTATCTAGCCCAGTATCCTGTCTTCTGACAGTGGCCGAAGGCAGGTGCCCTAGAGGAAATGAACAGAACAGGTGTTCATCAAGTGATCCATCTCGTCGCCCATTCCCAGTTTCTGGTAAACAGAGGCTAGGGACACCATCCCTGACTATCCTGGCTAATAGCTATTGGTGGACCTATCCTCCACGAACTTATCTAGTTCTTGTTTGAACCTACAGTTTGTTATTTATTAGTTATACACGTTGTTGTTGTACAGTACAAGAAGATGACAGTCTCTGCCCCAAAAGGGCTTATTACAGTTTTGGGTCCCAATCCCTGCAATAACCTCTGTGCAGACAGACTCCTGCATCCGTTCAGTATTCATTGCAGAATCAGGGCCTTGACAGTGGATGGAAAGACGACAGAACTGTACCGGGAAATCCAGAGATGAGTGTAATGTAGTGGTTTTCTATTTTTTATTAACTTAAATTATCAAGAGCCACAAGGAAGGTAAAAGTTTTTGCTTTTTTTTTTAAACAAAGTTTGGATGGAAAGAGTCTGGTAGCTTGGTTTGGGAAGGGCATTTTCACTCATAAATCCACATCTTCTCAGATGGTTGGTGGGGAGTGTCACTCCACACCCATGGTGGTCAGAAGGAGAGATGCTAGGAATACTCTGTGCCCACGTATGTGGGAAGTGTGTTGTATTCTCAGCATCAAATACTCAGTGGATCAGATTGCTAGACAGGTGTTGGCAGGAAACAGACACTGATGTTCTTTGTTGCTTTTCAGAGGTGCTAAACTGGTTCTTCCCAAAATCGGGCAACCTCCTTCTCAGAAGGCTACCCTGAAAAGGAGCGGATGGGAAGCATTCTCAGACATAACAATATGACTTCTTAAACTTGATGAGCGAGCAAATGGCATTTTCAACCCATGTAGTCCAGTAACATGAAATATACAAATTACAAAAAGAAACAATACATCATCCATCTTGGAGAGTCATATCTGCCATTTCAAATATTTCACTAATGACCAAAAATAAATTCAGTTTATAGTCTTAAAAACCTAAGTGATCATTACAGGTGAAGAAAAATGAAGAACTGAAGGAGAGATCATTATTCCTACCTTGCCATTGCTATGCCAACAACACAGCCTCCAACTATGGACCAAAAACCAATCCAGCCCGCATCCACCTGATGGGAAACAACATGGGGAAATGAAAGTGTTAAGGCTGAGAAAACAAGATGCTATTTTGAAAAAAAGAGGTGGGGGGGGGGAGTAGAAGAGGGGGGAACTGAAAAACCCTAGCAAAAAAACTGATGGACTTTTCTAAGAAATTCAAAGGGAATATAATTTAGTTAAAAGGATATGATCAAATAGTCTATGCCCCGAATGTGACCTCTCTTTATATTGGAATCTGCTGGGGAATGTCATCTGGATTTGTATGAGACCCTATTAGAGGCTTAAAAATAAAAATCTCTCTCTACTGATTTTGTCCTTTCAATTTGGCAAGCATTGATTTTCTTTTCCTTCGTTATTTGTGAAGGTACAGCAGCCAACACTGCTCCCTTTTATTTATTTGCCTCTTTATTAACACCAGTAGGTGCGTACAGCTCTGAAGATATGAACTGCCACTGTAGGATCAGCAGGGGGAGCCACGATAACTTTTGGTATGTCAATGCTAAAAGTTTGTTTTGTTTTACGTTTCAGTAGTGAAGTGGCACGTATATATTGATACTTCCAGAGAAAAACTAAGGTAAGGAATATGTACATCAGCTCAAACACCATTACAAATCTAACAAAATACCTATGAAATAGAGCAGCTGCTGCATGTAAATACTTACTTGGCTGACGTGAACTGGTGTTAATATCAAGTCCAGAACACCAGACCAGCCAGAGAAAACACCCAACGGTATAGCATAGGCTAACGCAATCATCAAAAACCGGAAATTGCTGTGAAGACAACATATATGCAGTTAGCTGCTGTTTCTATTAGAAACGGCTCAGATTAACTTCAAGAGAATCTATATTCCTCCCATTAAGAAGAAAAGTAGAAATCTAAAGAGTGAGTCAGGAAAATCAAGTATAGTATTTGGCTATTTCACTGAAATTCCAAGCGCTGAGAAGTTACTGCCTGGCACCATGTTATTAAAGAAAAAGCATTTACTATATGCGTATCAATGGCACCGTCTTGATTTCTGGAACACGCTAGGCTCTCAGACTTTCCTAGTCTTCAAAAGAAATTCAGTTTGTTATGCTATTTTATTACATTGACAGTCTATGCACTGTTAACATATTAAAAACCAATTAAGTATAAATTCATTGTGACAAAAGCATATTTCATATATAAATTCAGAGATTCATATTCTTCAAGCTACTCTTGGTGATTATTTTCTTTGAGAAAGGGAAATTTACTGCATTCTCTCCTTGCCCTACCAGCTTGTCACTTGCACTACACATCACAAATTTATTTTCTTAAAACTTATATTCTACTTAAACAAAAACATAAAAATATTATAATCTGACTCTTTGGAACACTCATGCAGAACATAAACAACAATTTATAATTATATTAGAACTTTTATGCAAGGATCTCAAAGCACTCCGGCAAACAAACCTCACTGTGAACTAGATTAAATATTTTTCCATGTTTCCTTAATAAAAAAGCCCAAGCTAAACTCATAAAATATACACATGTAAAAGAAAACTCTGCACATAATTTTGAAGCAGAAACTGGTTGTGTGTATAATTAGCCATTTTTGCACATGTAAATACATATTTTAAACTAATTGCCTTATTTTCCTTCTGCGCACGTATTGTGTTGGCACAATTTAGGTACTGTTATTTGAAAATATGCCTTCAGTGATTTTTCCCCCAAGATGACAGTGAGTTCGCAGCAGAAAGAGGAACAGAACCCAAGAATCCTAGCTAAGCAGAAGAACACCTTTTCTCCAATGAATGTATTTGGAATACAGTCCTGTCATTTGAAATCTCCACTTGTTTAAATGTTGCTGTTCCCATTTTCTGTAGAAGCATCACAGAAAAGTACAGTGAGAAAGTCAATATTGTAAGCAATAAACTTTTCAGAACTTCCTCATATGTTCCTCATATTCACTAAGAACAAATGCAAAGTACTCCACTTAGGAAGGAACAATCAGTTGCACACATATAAAATGGGAAATGACTGCCTAAGAAGGAGTACTGTGGAAAGGGATCTGGGGGTCATAGTGGATCACAAGCTAAATATGAGTCAACAGTGTAACACTGTTGCAAAAGAAGCAAATATCACTCTGGCACGTATTACCAGGAGTGTTGTAAGCAATACAGGAGAAGTAATTCTTCCACTCTACTCTGCGCTGATTAGCTCTCAACTGGAGTATTACGTCCAGTTCTGGGTGCCACATTTCATGAAAGATGGGGACAAATCGGAGAAAGTCCAGAGAAGAGCAAAAAATATGATCAGAGGTCTAGAAAACATGACCTATAAGCGAAGATTGAAAAAATTGGGTTTGTTTAGTCTGGAGAAAAGACGACTGAGAGGGGACATGATAACAGTTTCCAAGTACATAAAAGGTTGTTACAAGGAGAAAGGAGAAGAATTGCTCTCCTTAACCTCTGAGGATAGGACAAGAAGCAACGGGCTTAAATTGCAGCAAGGGAGATTTAGGTTGGACATTAGGAAAAACTTCCTGTCTGGGTGGTTAAGCACTGGAATAAATTGCCTAGGGAGGTTGTGGAATCTCCATCATTGGAGATTTTTAAGAGCAGGTTAGACAAACATCTATCAGGGATGGTCTAGATAATACTTAGTCCTGCCACGAGTGCAGAAGACTGGACTAGATGGTCTCTCAAGGTCTCTTCCAATCCTACGATTCTAACACAGTGTTTGTGACCTATTCACATTGGGTGTGTGGGGGAGACAAACGGAGTTACAGTTAACAAGATACTCTAAACCAGCCAGTGGAAGAGAGTAACTGTAAGAAGCATTCATGGTAGTCTTGAAAGAGATTGGGTATTTATGTGGATTCAAGTCAATGCCATTTGAATTCTGAATTCAACTTCCCAGGAAGATAACAGTAAGAAGAATGCTGAAATTTCAGGCAAGAATGAGAACCAACAATGTGCAAACTTAGAACCCAGAATCACTGCCTCAGGGAGACAAAATGACTGTCAACATTATGGGTGAAACAGGACTCCAGTTCAAATACCTTATACTCTGAATACATTTACACATACTATTCAGCTAATAGTACTTAATATCTTTTTCTTTCTTTGGGGATGAGGGAGAGGGGAACAGTAGCAAGAGTGGAAAACATCAGCAATTTAAACCATAAAAAGCGGTGGAGAGAGAGAGACAAACACACACACAAGTCTAAGAATCTCTTCTAAACAAATCAGGATTTTTTTCAGTTAAAGCGATTCACCTTCACTGTTCATTGAATGTGAAACAATCAAAGGTCTGTCATCATCTGCACCCTACAAAGTTAAACAGGAGTTGACAAGACGAGTCCTGAAACAATCACCTAAGCAACAGCATTACTGTAACTGACAGCACACACAAAACCTCTGCTGAGAGGCAGCTTGAAGACAGAAAATGGTGCCTTTACATTCAGCAATCCTAGTATTTCTAACTACCATTTGGACAGTGTTTATTTTACCGCTTACTTTTAGGGCTCTGTCCAAGTTGGGTTACCCAAAGGATGTTCATGTAACCACAAAAAGGCCTCCCTCAAAACAGGTTCCATAGGACTGAAATTGATCAGCACCAGTTCCCTAGACATGAAGGAGCAATTTGCTACTTCACACAACTATTGAAGCTGAGAAAAAGATCTTAGAACATTCCCTGAAATGTTCAGAATTTCAGAGATCACATTTGTTTTATTCCATGAGAAGATCTGAAGAACATAGTCAACATTTACCTGGAGCCCTTTTTCTTTCACACAGCCTCTTCTCGAGCAAAGCAACTACATTACCTAAACATGGCCATCTCCCAATACCACCTGTCAATTTTCTTTTAATAAAACAGTGCAAAGAAAGCCTGAACATAGGAGTAAGGTTATTTCTTGTTCTCATTACAATTTTAAAGATGCATTTATAGTGTTCTCTACCATCATTTGTCTGTCATCTACTAGGCCCACTCTCTCCTCCTTGACTCTGGTCTACCTTGTGCAATCTTAGAGTCTAAGAGGGCAGATTGCCTTTTGTACTCAGTGCTGCTATTTTCCAAAATTATTTAACATTTCACATTTGGAAGGAATGTCAATGTTTGCAGAATAAAACACAATGGGAAACGTTCTACCTGTTTGGGCACTTTCTAAAGAAGAGACCGAACTTGTTCCAAAATACTGTGTCTCAAATAGTCACAAATTCTGGGTACATGATTGCATATCTAGTCTTCCTTCTAGACTGAAAAGAGACACTAAGAGCGGAGGTTAAGTTTTAACCTATCTTGATGGTGGTCTCATCTGGATCATCTTGCCTTTTCTAGACACTTGGCTATGAATCAGCTCCTTGGCTGTGGTATTTTGCCAATGGATTCTGGCCATAAGCTGCTATATTCAGCTCATGTCTGTGTAAGGGGCTCCCCTGGTGAAAGTCACCTATGTCACCCCCTGTACCAGCATTAGGGACTTGAGGAGAGAAAAGGGTGCATAGTTGAAGCAATCTTATGTTATGCCAATCTTAAGCTGTCATTTTGTCTCCTTGGACCTATTAATAGACAATATGAGTCTATGCAAAGGTGAATATAGCCAAGAATCTGGCCACGCGTATTTATCTTTGCAATTACTCCATCCAAAAATTTTACAGAAAAAGCAGGCATGTTGCTGCCTGTCACACTATCAACTACTGCACCCACACTATTTCCCATCATAATATATATGTGCCTATGACATAGGAAAGTTAGCATCAACCTTTTTTTATTAAAACATTCTGCTGGAATATGGATCAGCTTTAAAAAACAAGAACAAAAACAAACTATTGCACACTACTAGACTCCATAAGGCAAGACTGTTCAGATGGGAGCCCGGTCAAAGTCAATCAGCTTCCTGGCAATAACCTTGACAATGTCTATTTAGCACCAGCCTTATTCTGTGGCCTCCTTTCTGGATGGAGATGTCATGTGAAACTATGATTTCTAGTTCATAAAGGAGCAATAGAGACAGAGTCCTTAGTTTTATGAGCTTTAGAATAGTTTATGCAGGTTCTTCAAAATATTAAATGTATATAATTGGCAAATACTGTCAAACTATTTTAAAACTAAATCTGTTATTGTTAATTTGAAACAAATATTTTAAATTATTTGCAAGTATTGGGATTTTTTTTTCTACTGAAACATTAGACATGCTGTATGTCCTGTTTCAATGTAAAAAAAAACAAAAACATTGCTAAACTAAGGAGCTAAGAAAGGGTATTTTTTCCAGTCTTGACTAGAGTATTTTTACAAGATTGGTGGCCCATTAAATGAGTTGAGTTGAGCCCCCATATGTGACTATTCAGTTGCCTACAAGCTGATGTTGTGAGATGTTGTGAGAACACTTGAAGATCACCTTGTCTTCATAAAAGAGTCAGCAAGAAACTCAATTATTAGTGAGAGCTGAAGGGAGCAGATAGGCTCCTGGCGGAGTCCTCATGTCAGGGGAAAGAACCCAGATCATATGTGACTCCCAGGTAAATGGTCTGTGGCGTGTAATCCTGCAGACAGCAGACTGCAAAGGAGAAAGAAGCAGAGAGGCTCACCTTGATTCCAAGAAGGTGGGCTGCAAGAATTACACAGGTTCCTGAAGAAGGTAAAGGACATAATTGAGGTGTTGAACTTATGTTAAACATAAGAAATAAAACTGAAGCCCTGAAAAAAAAGATACAAACTCATGGCTGAAGTGTTTTTTGGTGTATGGACTTGTGAGTTAGCCCACAGGCTAACATATATCAAATACAGATTTGCACATCAGCAACATATGAAGGCAATCTCAAAAAAGAGACACTAACTCTGTAATCCAGGGAGTCAGAATTCTCCAAGGTTCATCAACTGAGTATCCCTACTCAGCTCTGTCAGAAGAAATAGTCCCTGTCTCAAAGACTGCAAAACGTAGATTAGACAGATAACATGGTCTGATGTCTAACACCACCGATGATGGCTCTCTCTCTCAGCACAGCAGATTCCATTCTTTTATAAATCCTTCCTCTTTGATGGATTATTGCTGAACGGCTCCCCAAGACAAGTGTGTTTTGAATGATGAGATGGCAATTGTTTGGTGTACAAAGGAAGAGAGAGAATGCCTTGTGGAAGGGACAACATGGAAGAATGCATAAGAGGAAGAAGATGCAACGTTTACTTAATAGCAATAGACAATCCTCACTTGACAGCAATGTGTTAAAACAGAAATAAGTTCACTATTTAACTGCAAGATATATTTATTAAGAAAAGTTTAGTGAGCTGGTAATTCAGAGTTTTGCAGCTCACTAACTGATACTACAAGTCAGATCCAATGTTTACTGTACTGTGTACAACCAATTAGTTACAAGGCTCCCAAATGGAATACTGTCAACAGAAATTTTATATTTCACCTGCAGAATCAGCTGTTGTTTGGGTTTTTACTTGACAGTAACATTTTTACAACTCATCCCTCAGGCAGGATCTCTTCCCACAGCAGTTTAGGCTCATAACGCAGCATTAATAAGTGTGCTCAGTGCCTTCAAGGGAATTGCTATTTTTTAATACCTCAAGTAGGTCATGTTACAGATTAACTGACGAATTCTGTTCTCATTTTCCCCTTCCTCACCAACCTTCTCCAGAAAGGACACACTTTGGTGATTATAATGCCTTGCACCTTCTGGTAACAGAGTATGTCTACACTGAAATTAACCTGCAGCTGGCCTGGGTCAGCTGACTCGGGCTGGTAGGGCTCAGGCTAAAGGGCTGTTTAACTGCAGTGTAGACATTTGGGCTCAGGCTGGAGCCCAGACTCTAGGACCCTGTGAGGTGGAAGGGTTCCAGAGCCCAGACTCCAGCCTGAGCCCAAATGTCTAGACTGCAATTCAACAGCCCCTTAGCCTGAGCCTCATGAGCCCAAGTTAGCTGACACAGGCCAGCCATGGGTGTCTAATTGCAATTTGGACATAGCCTTAGCCAGGTTCCAAATAGCAGAAATTGAGTGTTTCTGATTGGAAATGATTTCCCTAAGAACAACAAGAAGAGAGGAATAATTTTTGCAGGCTTTAAATGCAAGTAAAGAAAGCATAGAGTGCATGACAAGTATGATTTTATTGCTCTCTAATAATTGGTTAGTTAAAAAAGCTTCACAAATATTCCATCTTAAATGGTCCCTTTTACACATTGATTCTATTCCTGCTACTGACAGCATGGTGGTAGACTGCTGCACATGAATAGAGCTCCATTGAAGTCATCTGGACTGTACATGGGCATAACAGTTCACCTTTGTGCTATCAGTTACAGAAGCCAGGCCTTTAATATTACTTACTATTTGTATTACAGCAGTGCCGAGAGGACCCATCTCATATCAGGATGCCATTGCGTTAGGTGCTACATGAGCACATAGAAAGAAATAGTCCCTGACCTGAAGAGCTTTCAGTTTAAATACACAAGACCGAACAAGGGTGGGAGAAAGGAAGCAGCATTAGGACATTTTCTTCATAACAAAGTTACAAAAACACCAAAAATGTTTAATCTGAGACCTTGCCCAGCAATATGACTTATTTTCCATTCCTCCATTTTGCATTTTAACACCATATGCAATTAACTGGACTCAATATGAGAAATTCTGCCTTAGATGCATTTGTGTACTTCCTTCATCATAGCAAGGGCTGTGGGACTCACATCTGAATGGGGAACTGGACCCCAAGTTATTCCAACATAATGGGCAATGTTGGCAGCTTAAGAGCACTGAAAATGAAGAAAACAATTTAATGCTCAGTTATTCACAATGTTAAATTACCTCAGCACTTTACAGTACACATCCCTGTAATTGTCTTGTATTTATTGTAACAAAAATATTTAGAGGCTGTGATGTTGATGCTGAGTGACTCTGACATGTGGTTTGCAATATTTTTGAAAATAGTTAATAATTAACGACTCCACTTTTTAACATCTAGTGTTCTTTCATGTCTATGTATTAATATTTAATTTGATTACAAAGCACTACAAATTAACTTGTTTGTTCTTCAGTGAAAAGATTAAAGCACATGTTCAGTTGTTTTGCTTTTTAAATGTAGGTATAAAAAAAGCTGAATTGGCTTTGAACTGTAAACCCAAGCTGTCCCCAGGGGAACCTACCTTAATAGCCTACAAAAACTTCTCCTATAGCTGAGCCGCTGACTAGCTGCCGCCACACTGGGAGGAAATGGAGGGCGTGATGGGAAGTAGGCTAGTGCTGCAGAAAATATCAGGGAGACCATTCCAAATTCTAAGAGACAATTAAGAAAAACCACAGTAAGAGAGAAGTTTAACATTGTGATGGATTTTAACAGTGAGAGCTTATTTTAATACAATGAAGTTATTATCTAGCCTATTTCATACAAATATTGTACGCAAATGCTTTACAAACTTCAACAACAGAACTATAGATCTAAAACAATAAGAAGAGGAATTAAGGGAATATATTTTTAAGCAAGATTGGAAGTCAATTAGATATAGGCAGGTCATTGGCAATGGCATGAGCTGCAAAGATAAAGGCTTTTGCATCAACAGTTATAACACTACCTGAAGAGAAAGAAAGGAGGCCAATGCAGAGACGGACAAGGTCTGTGAGGCAGGCTGGAGCAGGTCTGCTTGTGGTTTTAAACACAAGGAGGATGATATCAAACTGGACCCAAGTGGATAATTCTGAGGGCGTGAGGGCAGTGATGAGGTTACTTTTCATTGTATGAGAAGACAGGTAGCAGTACATGCTAAGAGTTTGGACAGCTGGGAATTGGGGAAGGCCTAGAGCAATGAATTTCAACAGTCACAGCACACAGTGATGAAGACATGAAAAAGAATTAAACAAAGATGGAGTGAAGAGACAGCACACACAGAGTATTACTGTGGTAACAGACAGATTTACAATGTAAGAAGGAAAGTACAGTCAGCCATGCCCCAAGGAAAGAATGAACATAAATGGGAGAGAAATGAAGAAACAAGAGTTGTTTGCAGATGCTGCTTTTGCTCAACAGCAGTGGGTTTGTCTGTCAGAAATTTCAGTGTGGCAATTTGGGCCTGAATCTACATAAGACTCTCAGCAAGTCTCATGATCAGCCTTTTAATCAACCCCCAGCCCATCAACCATTTATAGGCCTTTACCGTTTTCACAGCATTCTCCCTATTCACAGGCTTAACCCTAATATGCTAGTTTTCCTAAACTCTTAAAAACAGGATTCTTTACTACTGTATAGGCAACCCTATAGCTATGGATTATGTCCTCTGAGGAGCAGCTGGGATCTTATTACAAAGAAGTGATTCATCAGTACTACCTGGAAATACTATCTAGAAATTCAGTAGTGCTGGGTACTGGATTGCTTTAGTTTCCTCCTCTCTAAATACTATTTTTTTTTTTTAAATAAAGTCAATACAGAGAGAGAAGGCACTTTGCCAACTACTCTGCCAAATGAGGAGAAAATAATTCATGAAATAGAAAAGTAAATGATAGAATCTGAATGGACCAGGTGGGGGAAAAAAAAAAAGAATAACTGTTTCAGTTTGCTCTATGGAAAAAAAATATAAACACACAGGATTTATTTTTAGGACGAATTCATGTAGATTTGACCATTTTGTTCTCCAGCATCAAATACTAAATGACTCACTTTTGACAAAGCTGTGTTTCCTTTTCCTACTGCTGTCTTATCATAGAAGGATTGTCTCTGAGGGTGAAGAATACGTTAGCTCGTCCCACTGTACCCTATAACACCACTGCCTCTAGGCTATACAAATACAGTAAGTTCTATGCTGCTGCACATTATGGCCTCCCATGTAGCTGCTAAGTGTGCTGTGATATTAACAAATATCATTTTTCACAGCAAGGCCCAGGACCCATTAAGCCCTGGACTGGGGGGAGAAGGGGGCACAAAAAGGAAGGCAGCATTAATTTTTTTGTTATTGAGTCTGCCAAAAACCCTACAAATACACCTCTACCCTGATATAACGCTGTCCTCGGGAGTCAAAAAATCTTACCGTGTTATAGGTGAAACCGCATTATATCGAACTTGCTTTGATCTGCCAGTGCATGCAGCCCCCCCCCAGGAGTGCTCCTTTACCGCATTATATCCGAATTCGTGTTATATCGGGTCGCGTTATATCGGGGTAAAGGTGTATAAATTACAATGATTTGGATGTGAATCTGTGCTTATTTAATTGTTTTTCCTAAAGTAAATTAAGTATTTTAGGATAAAAAAGTGTCAGTGCAGCCACCAGTGAGAGTTGGTGGCTGGACTCTGAGGCCACCAAAAATGTTGTGAGAACCGTTGCTCTAGATAAAAGAAGAAAAGCAAGCCTAGGCCAAGTTTACCAGCTTATTATTAGAGATTAACAATAAGAGCAAGACATGGGAAAAGGTCATATGTAAGGGATGTACTGTAAGTGCCAAGGAAACTGCAGCCAGAGACAAGAGCTCTTTAACAGTAACTGACTGCCTTCCTCCTGACAATTCTTTCAGCAACACTGAATGGATCCACCCAAGCACTTGAAACAAGTAGGGAGAACAAGAGCCGTCAACAAACTAATTGTCAGGAAATGCTACACTGAGCATGGAGCTGTATGTCTTTTGCTGAAGAGTGAATCACTAATACCTCATGAAAGCAATCTGAGCACCATGCCACAATGACCTGTACACAGAGGGTCCCCTGTATACACTGCGGCTGTTCCTGAAAAGGGCGATGGATACCAAAACAATGTATACCGGAGAATTTTTCCCCATAAGAAATAATGGAATGGGGGCAGGGGAAATGCATTCACAACTTCACCACACTCGCCTATGACAATGCTTTATTTGCCTAAACGGTGCATCTTTTTACAATGACAGGTTATAGAGTACACATTTTACATACAAAACATTGAATAAAACAATGCAGAACCCTACTAACACCTTTCAAACACAGAGAACATTTTAATACAATAATATAGTATAAAATAGTGTCAATTATGCTAAACTTAGGTAGGGCTGATGGCTGGGTTTTCTTGGGCTGGCTTTTTGGCTGCAGAAATCTTAAAAAGGATTTTATCAACATCTGCTCTCCTGCATGAATCTTTGAACGACAGATCTCCCTGTAGGAAGCCACTGCATCACTGAGAGCCCTGGAGACTTTGGCAGACTGTTCACAGAAAGGATAACCGCTCTGTATGATTTCCGTCATCTCATCCAGCAATCCAAAGAAACGGGAGAGATTCTTTGTCATCAGACTCCTGGCTTCCTTCCCTACATCACTGTTGTCATTGTCCTTGCTTTCTTTGGATATCCATTGTTGGTCCAGCTCGATCAGTTCCTCATTTGTCAGTTGCTCAGTGTGAGACTCCAACAACTCTTGTACATCCTCCTCCTCCACCTCCTCGAAGCCGACATCCTTCACCAACTCAAGAGTAGGAACAGCATCAAATCTTCCCACGATGCGTCAATGTTTTCAACGTCGTTCGAGATGTTGTAAGACTTCCAAAACTCCTTTACACTGGGCTTTTCTTCACCTGCCATCTCCTTAATCAGCACGGAGAACATCCTCCATAGGTAATAAGCCTTGAACGTGGCCAGCAGATGCAAATACAGTATAGTACTGTACTGTACAATAGGGGAAGATGTTCCAATTTACAATGGATATGCGGATCAGAACCAATGTAAATCGGAACACGGGTTCCCCTATTGATGAGCGACAGATATCAGAAACAACAGAGAAGAGGGAAGATAAATACCAGGGACCCCCTGTATGTCATAGTGAAGGGATAGTCCCAGCTCTGCCTGAGAAATGGGCACCTGGCTAATTGAGTAGGCTCTAAATGGGAAAGGGAAAGTTTTATATCCAGAGGTACAAGTTTCTTTGTAGATGGTGAAAGGTATTTCTCCTTTTGAAAAGGCATATCCAGACTTAAAAAGCCCTAATCCTGTACTGAATTGCAATGCAATAAGGAAAGAACTGACAATGTTGTAATAATAAATGCGATGGGTTTAATTTCATGCTCCGGAAAATGAATGGCTAATAGCTCTGGTTAGAGCCCCATGCAGTTTAGGTAATGCAACTTGATTTTGATCTCAACATACCTGCTCTTTCAGTCATGGGGTTCAGAATATGGTATGCAAATATGACAATAGGACACCATGATCATAGAATCACAGAATATCAGGGTTGGAAGGGACCTCGGGATGTCATCTTTCCAACCCCCTGCTCAAAGCAGGACCAATCTCCAACTAAATCATCGCAGCCAGGGCTTTGTCAAGCCTGACCTTAATTCAGCCGAGCTCTTAGTGCAAGGAACACCACTACATTAAACAGAGATAGGGAAGGGAATGGTTCAGAGAAAGATTGTAAAGCAAATCTATGTATACTTACAGCCTTATCCACCATTACACAAAATATGCCTTAGAAAAATAATATGCTTTTGCCATGCCACCAATCCTAGGTTAACAACTCTTGTAGTATATCCAAAATCTCAAAGTGAGAGCTGCATCATGGCCCAATGGCTGTGCCAAAGGAATGGGTGTTAAGAGACCCGAGTTCCATTCTGAGGTGCCCCACTAGCTTGCTATGTGACTTAAGGCAAGTCCCTTAATCTCTCCATTTCCCCATCTGTTAAATGGGAAGAATGATACCTATCACCTTTGTGAAGTGCTTTAAGGTCTGCAGGTAAATACAGCTATATAATTACTAAGTATTATTGTTACACAGTATGGTGGAGATTCACTCCCATATCTGAGCTCCAAGGGTTGCAGGAGAGTTGAGATGCGGCCATCAGGGAGTAAGTTACAGCTCTCGGATTCTGTGGGCTATACTGTCTCATCCCAGTTCCTTTCCTATGTTGTTCAGGGTGATTGTGTCTTGAGCCAGGTCTGACACCTTTAAACTAGCTGACAGTTTCCCCACAACCAGCAGAATTCTCTACTGGACAATTATATCTAGGATCCAGCTTCCATTCACTGTATGAGTGGTGCAAAGGAGCTATACCTCAAAAGAGAATCTCACCCCTGCTGACACACCACTAACGCAGCAGGTGAAGTCAGACAGAAAAATCCAGTTGTGTGTTTAAAAGTCTGCTGAATAAAGTAAAAAAAAAAAAAATAAAAAATAAAAAAAAAAAACTTACAGCACCCTTACGAAATGTTGCTCCCCTGAAAATTTAAAAGATGCAACACACTGTTTCTGCACCCACGACAATACCACCCACAAGTCTCAAGGAGGAATTCTCCTAAAAACTTCTTCCATTTCAGGAATGCAGAAAATCTGTGCTACCTACCATTAAGTTCTCCATCAACATTACCACTATAAAGCTGCACTGAGCCATGAGGCCAGCAAAAGGGACATCAGTTTTCCCTTGCACTCCTTTCTCATGAACCATTACTTTGATCTGCCATGGAACCTTTCGGATGCAACGTCTTATCTGCCTTTTAAAGAGGCTGTAGCCCAAAATTGTACTTCCCTTCAGTTTCAATACATCTGGCTCCAGAAAAAAGTGAGTCACTCAAAAAGAAAAGAACAGCTACTAACCTTTCCGTAACTGTTGTTCATTGAGATGTGTTGCTTGTGTCCATTCCATGTTGGATGTGTGTGCACCATGTGCACTGTCGCCAGAGATTTTCCCTTAGTGGTATCTATCAGGCTGTCTCTAAGCACCCTCTGGGGTGCCATGTACTGTACATGCGCCAGTGTTAGGGGCCTGGACAGTCCCGCACCCTTTCAGTTCCCCCTTGCCCGTAATTCTGACAGACGGGCAGGAAGGTGAGTCATGAAATGGACATGAATAACACATCTCAAAGAACAAGTTACGGAAAGGTTAGTAACCATTTTTTCTTCAAGTGCTCGGAGTTAATGGACATGCATATTGCAACACTGCTCATCCAAACTTGGCATTACCTCTGGACTGCTGAGTGATGGCGTAGTAGTGGGAGGAGAAGGTATGTACTGATGACTAGGTTGCAGCTCTGCAAATGTCCTAGATCAGGATCTGGGCCAGAAACGCCATTGATGAAGATTGAGATCCTGTCAAAGGAGTGGTCAAGATAGCAGGAGATAGAATGCCCACCTGTTTGTAGCACATATGAATACAGGAGGTGATCGAGGATGAGATTCTCTGGGCTGAGACCTGCAAGCCTTTCATCCTGTCTGCTACTGCCATGAAGAGCTGCATGAATTTACAGAACGGATTGGTCCTATCAACATAGAAAGCCAGGGCACGCCTAAAGTCCAGTGAGTGGAGATGCCAGTTCTCTGAATTGGTGTGCTGTTTCAGGAAAAAAACTGGCAGGAAAATAGATTGGTTACTATGAAACTGCAAGACTACCTTTGGGAGAAATACCAGGAGGGGGTGCAGTTGAACCTTGTCCTTAATGAACACTATACACAGGGGTTCTGACGTAAGGGCCCTAATTTCTGAGACTCTCCTGGCTTAGGTAATTGCCACCAGAAAGGCGATCTTCCAGGAGAGATCTGGCAAAGGGCACAATGCCAGCAGCTCAAAGGGAAGGCCCATGAGAGTCTTAACAAAACCAGATTTAGGTCCCACAGTGGAATCGGTTCACAAATTTGAGCGTCAAGTCACTATCTCTTTGAGAAAGCGGATGGACATTTCATGAGAGAAGACAGACTTACCATCCACTGGTAAGTGGAAGACAGATTGCCGCTAGATGTACTTTGACTGATGAAAAGGCCAAACCTTTTTGTTTCTGATGGAGCAAGTATTCCAGCACAGACTGGAGGGATGACTGGATCGGTGAGAGATCTTGTTGGGACGACCATACCGAGAAGCGTTTCCACTTGGCTAGATAGGTCACTCTAGTAAACGATTTTCTACCACTCAGCAAGACCGGGAGGACTTGCTCTGAGCAGGCCTGTTCCTCCAGGTTCAACCATGGAACTGCCATGCAGTCATGTGAAGGGCCCCGAGGTTCAGGTGGAGTAAATGGCTGTGGTTTTGAGAGATCAGGTCCGGGGTAGGGGTCCAGAAACATGCCAAATCAGTGCTGTTGTGGCCACGCAGAGTCTACACAGATAACCTGTGCCTTGTCTTGCTTGACTTTCAGAAGGATCTTGTATACCAGAAGAACTGGGGGAAAATGCATAAAAAAGGCGGTCTGTCCATGGAAGCAGGACAGCATCTGACAGGGAGCCTGGTCTGTGATGGCATAGTGAACAAAACTGCTGAGATTTCCTGTTCTGCCTGGTTGTGAACCAGTGTACCTGGGGAGACCCCCACCTCTGGTCACCTCTGGGTGAAGGGTCCACTTGTGGTGAGAAAAGAAAACCTGCTGAGGTGATCTGCCAGAGCATTCCAGGCTCCCAGAAGATGTGAAAGAAGCCAGGGTGAAAGAAGCGCCTCTAAGCTAAGAGAGGGGTTCTAACTATATACACTATCTACACTATGTACACTAAACTAGAAATTAAGATTAAAATAAAACTAAACTAGAGAATAACAAGAAAAAAAGCACTGAATGAAAGCCTTGCCAAAGCAAGAGGACCTCTTCCAGCGACCGTCATGGGCGATAAGAAGGAACTGAGAGGGTGCAGGGCCAGCTGGGCCCCTTATACCAGTGCATGAGTGTGCAGAACCAGAGGGCGCTATGGCTAGCCCGACAGATACCACTGAGGAAAAATTCTCTGGCAACTGTGCATGCAGTGCACACATACCTAATATGGAATGGATATGAGCAAGCACTCAAAGAAGCAGAGGCTATGTGGTACCCGCTTACATGATGAGCCAACTTCAAATGCTTGCTATTAAAGTAAAGAAAGTGCCCCATACCCTGTCATTATTAACCTATAAGAAAACGCACCTCATGAAGAATGGACTGGCACAAAGCATTGTAAATAGCCAGCAGAGTCCAATATACTTATATACATGCTTTTAAACATTGAGGTGCCTTTTCAAAAACATTTTAAATAGAAAAAAATAAGCCTAGCAAGATCTCTTGACTGAACTCTAGAGAGAAAACTGGGCCAAATTCTTAACTGACATGAAATGGTCAGCTATAGCAATTTACATTAGAAGAGAATCAAGCCCTAGATTCTTAAACTGGGGTTCAGCCATCTCTTTAAAGAAAATTTGCCACTGAACATGACTAGAATAAATTTCTTAAAACACCTTAGGAATTATCCTGCTGTGCTGAAGAAACCATCGCAAGGAAAAGCCTGGATAAATAAATCAAGTATTTCACAGTGTTCATTTTCATACATTACTACTATTCAGTAAATTGTTGCTTCTGAATAATAACTGTCACATAAATCTAAAGAATAGCATTATGTACTTTTTGGTTAAAAAAAAATCAAGATCAAGTGGGGTTTTATTCCACAATTATATTCTTAAATAATTATTTAACAAATAACTTTTGAAAGATTCTTACTAAGGCTGTCAAGCGATTAAAAAAAATAGATTGTACGATTAATCGCACTGTTAATAATAGAATACCATTTATTTAAATATTTTTGGATGTCTTCTACATTTTCAAATATATTGATTTCAATTACAACACAGAACACAAAGTGTACAGTGCTCACTTTACATTTATTTTTTATACCAAAAATATTTGGCTTTAAAAAAGAAAAGTAATTTTTCAATTCACCTCATACAAGTACTGTAATGCATCTCTTTATCATGAAAGTTGACTTACAAATGTAGAAATATATAAAACTGCATTCAAAATAAAAATGTAAAACTTAGAGCTACAAGTCCATCAGTCTATTTCTTGTTCAACCAATCACTCAACAACAAATTTGTTTAATTTGCAGGAGAAATGCTTCTCTACTTTAGTTTACAATGTCACTTGAAAGTGATAACAGGCGTTCGCATGGACTGTTATAGCTGCATTGCAAGAGATTTATTGTGCCAGATGCGCTAAAATTCATATGTTCCTTCATGCTCCATCACCATTCAGAGGACATGTGTCCATGTTATGAGGGGTCTGCTCATATGATCCAAAACAGTGCAGATCGACACATGTTCACTTCATTATCTGAGTCACAGATGCTACAGCATAAGGTTCTTTTTCTCTCTCTCTTTTTTTTTTTTTTTTTGAGGTTTGGGTCTGTTAGTTTCCACATCGGAGTGTTGTTTTTTTAAGACTTCTGAAAGCATCGCTCCATACTCTATCCTCTCAGATTCTGGAGGCATTCAGATTCTTAAACTTGTTCAAGTCCGTAAGCTATCTTTAGAAATCTCATATTGGTACCTTCTTGCATTCTGTCAAATCTGCATGAAAGTGTTCTTAAACCAACAACATGTACTGGTCATCTCTGAGACTGCTATACATGAATATATGGCAGAATTTGCAGGTAAAACAGAGCAGGAGACATAACTATTCTCACCAAGGAGTTCGTTACAAAATTCAATTAATGCATATTTTTTTAAACGAGATCATCAGCACTGAAGCATGTCCTCTGGAATGGTGGCAAAGCATGTTTTGATGCATTATGTATCAAAAAAAAATTACATTTGTAAGTTACACTTTCACCATAAAGAGATTGCAATTACTGTACTTGTATTGCGGTGAATTGAAAAATTATTCTTTTGTTTCTCATTTACAGTGAAATATTTGTAACAAAATAATATTAAAGTAGCACTGTACATTTTTTGTATCTGTTGTTGTACTGAAATCAATATATTGAAATGTAGAAAAACTCAATTTATTTAATAATTTCAATTGGTATTTTACTGTTCAACGTGCAATTAAAATTGCAATTAATCAATTTAAGCCTAAATGAGGCTGATTTAACACAGATATTGCATTTTAGAATGAATCTGTGGTCTGCGTTCAGAGAGACAGCCCAATGGTTACCCCACACGTGTGGCCAAAGGGAACAGAATAATAGCTCCCCTAGAACGCAGGATTCTACGCTTGAGCTACAGACAACTACTGTTTAAGCCATAGTCAGTTTTGTCTGCAGGCCAGCACTAGAGGCATAGTTCACACTTAACCACACAATAAAAGTAAATTAGTTTTAAAATCTGATACAACCAGCCTCAATGCGGTCTTTGATATGCTGCAGACGCTACTTTCAGATGCAAGTGCAAGATTGTGAGTTCCATTAGGATGAATGGAAACCACTAGTAGTGTCCTACAAAAATGCACATGCTGCACAAGATAATTGAGAGCAATGATGCAATAGTGTGTGTTCAGTCAGGACGGAAAACAGGTAGAAACCAGGTAAGTGTGAGAGAATGGAGCAGCATTTCATTACAGTTGGACTGCAATCCATTTAACAGCTGCCCTCATGAATCAGTCTGAATGGAGAAAAGGAATAACAAACATATTCAAGTTATTATTTAAACTTATATAGATCTAGAATGCACTAAATGTGTAACTCCCAAAAGACATGCAGAAATCATTAGCAGAAAAAGAATATTATATTATAAGAAGAAGCAGGACTAGACTCGGAAGAATTAGAAGTTTATTTGTTCTTATTAGCACTTAAATGAATGGAGAGTTAAATGTTCTCTTCAAAGAAGGATGGTGAAGGGAATAAAAGTGCATTGCTTTGGAGAGGAGGATTAGTGATAGGGTATAAAGGAAGAAGGCGGCTTAGGCAGGTCTAACTCTAGCGTTTTAAAACCGATTTTAGAGCGTTAAACTGAATTTATGCTGCACCCGTCCACCGAGGACCTTTATATCGATATAAAGGGCTCTTTAACGGTTTCTTGTACCCTCCCCGACGAGAGGAGTCGCGCGTGAAATGGTATTACCATATCGGATTAGGGTTAGTGTAGCCGCAATCGACGGTATTGCCTCCGGGTGGTATCCACAGTTGCACCATTGTGACCGCCTGGGCAGCAATCTGAACCTAGATGCACTGGCCAGGTAGACAGGAAAGCCTGGAACTTTGAATTCATTTCTGTTTGCCCAGCGTGGAGCTCTGTTCAGCACGGGTGCGATGCAGTCCCAATCAAAAAGAAGCTCCAGCATGGACAGTACGAAGATACTGGATCTGATCGCTGTATGGGGAGACGAATTGTTCTATCAGAGCTCTGTTTACAGAAGACAAAATGCAAAGCACTTTGAAAAAAATCATCCAGGCATGATACAGATCCACGCACAGTGCTGTGTGACAAACGTAACGAAAAGCCAAAGAATCAAATGGACGGCTCAAGGAGGGAGGGAGGGATTACGAGAGCTCCAGCTATTACCACCGTCCCTGCAAGCCTCGCGAAAATAATTTGTATTGCTGGTGAGCTACTACCAATTGCCTGTAGGCTCCAACACATTGTCACGGGAGGAGTTCATGGGTATATATCAATCATCAATTTGACTACTACTCATCCCCGCAACTCCGATGAAAAGAAAAGGAAAAAATCCAATTTCGTGACTTTTTTATATGTCACTTAGTCTTACTGTCCTGCACTGCTGCTACGAGGTCAAGAAAGCACGTGTGCAGGGTAGTTCGCAACAGCGCAATCCTCTCCCGCATGTCACCCAGTGCAACGGAATCCAACGACAAAGATGATTATGTTTCTTGGCATCATTACTTGATGCTCCTCCTGGCCTTCAGGTTGAGGTCGCGGCCGGGGGCGCTGGGTTAAAACATAGGAATGACTCCGTCATTCGCCGGTAGATGGTAAGAAGGCTGGTAACTACTTCATCATAGAACGGGCTGAGCTCACCCATTAAGGGGTGGGCCCTCCCTTTCCATGTCTAAAGAAAAGATTCTGCTACTGCCATGGCAGCTATCCGTAGCAGGATGCCTGGGCTTCCTCCCCCACAACCCATTATAGTCCTACCTGGACTATACATCAGCATGGAGGTTGCCTAACCCACTCATTTATCACTACTAAAAGTCAGTCGTTTTCTTCCTTGCAATCATTTATTAACTTCATACAAATGGAGGTACACTGGCAACAGTAGCACCCAGGAGGGTTGGGGAAACAGGGAAGTACACGGGTGGGGTTGTTGCAGGGGGCACCCACTTAGGAATGGGTATGTAGCTCATTCATTTCTACGGGATCTGACCACCGGAGCGGGCTTGTGCTCTCTGTACACTGGTTCTCTGCACACTTGCCCCATATGCTAGGCAGGACGACTCTATTTTAGATACAACATAAAGGAGGAATGACCGGGGAATCACTCCCATTTTGTCTTTGTGGCCCCCAGCCGACCTCAGCCAGGGGGCACCCATGACAGCAGCAGACGGTTACAGAACGACTGATAAACTGTTAATCTTCATCGCCAAATTTACAATGGCACAGCCAGATGGTTACAAACGACTGGTAACATCTCTGCTATCTTGCAAAGACAAATGAATGCTGTGTTTTAGCGCTGCAGTTACTGTCTGTAGTTTGGCATGCCAGCACACATAACAGGTGACAGTTGCGAAAAGGCAAAAACAGGCTCCACTACTGCCATGTTTATGGCGTCTGCCAGCGGCCAATCCAGGGGGAAAGGGTGCGAAATGATTGTCTTGCCGTGCTTTTCACGGAGGAAGGAATGAGTGACGACATTTATCCAGAATCACCCGCGACACTGTTTTTGCACCATCATGCATTGGGATCTCAACCCAGAATTCCAATGGGTGGGGGAGACTGCGGGAACTATGGGATAGCTACCCACAGTGCAACGCTCTAGAAATCGACGCTAGCCTCGGATGATGGACTCACATCACCGAATTAATGTCCTTAGTGTGGCCGCATGCACTCGACTTTATACAATCTGTTTTACAAAACCGGTTTATGTAAAATCGGAATAATCCCATAGTGTAGACATACCTTTAGTTACAGTCAAGCTTCAAAATGTTAAACCTAACCCCATGTGTGTTATGCAGGCACGAGTCCCACTGGGAGTTTTAAACCCCTTATTAGGTTTCAATTTTGGATCTATCACAAAGCGCTTTGCATATTTTCATTGTATTATTTACTTCCACACTAAAGGAAGATTTATGCTAAAAGCAAGATAAGATTGGATCCTTAGTTGTTCTGAGACAATCATATTCTGCTATTTAGAACAGCCATGTAGCAAACTACAATTTCCCTTTCCCTGCCCCACTCCCTAATGCATTCTCACCTGGGTCTAACAGTTAACGGTTGGAAATCAAAACAAAAGGTATTAGTCCCAAACACTATAGACACTGAATACACACATCCAGCACTGGCACAGTCAGCACACACATGGAGGAATTTCTGACGTCTCTTATAAACAAGGAATCGAGCCAGAAACCTTCCACTTTGACTTTTGCAAATGTAATCAGATTTGAGATGCCAAGACCTTTTGGAATTTATAAAAGACATGAAGTATAAAAAAGCAGTCAGGGACAATCTAGCTAGCAAGTCAGCCAAAATCATTTTCAATCTCCAAAAGGGATACACCTTAAGATGAGAGTGGAGGTGATCTCAAAATTTATTTTGATGGTTATTTTTAAAAAATGAAATGTGAACCCTCTGTTACTGCTGCAAGAACACAGTCATAAGAAACAACGATATGGCCTAAAAATGGGAAACATAAGCCAAGCTTAATCAGCATTTAGGCAACACTTCAAGCCACAAATGCTGAACGTCACAGAGCATTGCAGGAGCTTTAAAACGTAAAATCTCAGGAAAAGGCTGATAGACAGTTTATCAAGTTAAAAATCTAACACGTGCCTATAAAAAAAAAACAACTGATGAATTCCACTCATTCAACATTAATTTCAATTCAAATCTATTAAGGAAACTTATAAAAGATACTTTAGAGCAAAAAAACACCATCACATACCATCTAAAGGAAACATTTTACTGACTCTTTACTTGGGGGTTAAATTATATTAATGATTAAATAAAAGGAAAAATATCTGTTATAAATCTAACAATTAGATGTGTTATCCTTTCTTTGTAATATGCAACTCCAGCTATACTATCTCATGCTCTGATTTTAATGGACATCGCAAGCTAAGCAGGATCAAGTATGTTCAATTCTTAGATTGGAGGTCTCAAAAAACCCCAAACGAACAGTTACTGACCTTCTGTAACAAGTTGTTCTTCAAGATGTGTTGCTCATGCTGCGGCCCTGCAAATGTCTTGCATTGGAACCTGGACCAGAAATGCTGCTGAAGAGGCCTGCACTCTTGTGGAATGAGCAGTCAGGATGGCAGACAGTGGAACATTCGCTTGCTCGTAGCATGCCTAAACGCAGGAGGTTATACAGGATGAGATTCTTTGAGCAGAAACCAGGAGGCCTTTCATCCTTTCTGCTATTGTCACAAAAAGTTGCATGGATCTGAGTAGTTTAGTTCTTTCGATGCAGAAGGTGAGGGCACGCCTAACATTCAATGAGTGAAGCTGCAACTCTTCTGAATTCTTGTGCCGCTTCGGGAAGAAGACTGTCAGAAAAATGGCTTGGTTGCTATGGAACTGTGAAACCACCTTTAGCAGGCAGATGTGGGTGCAGTTGAATCTTGTCCTTGCAGAACACAGAGTATGATGGTTCTGATGTAAGGGCCCCGATTTCAAAGACCCTTCTAGCTGAGGTAATTGCTATAAGGAAGGCAACCTTCCAGGAGAGAAACAGCAGAGGAGATGATACAAGCAGCTCAAAGGGAGGGCCTGTGAGTTTTGATAGGACCAAGTTCAATCCCACGGGGGAATTGTTTGCAAACCTGAGGGTGAAGTCTCTCTAACCCCTTAAGAAAGCGAATTGTCATCTCGTGAGAGAAAACTGACCGACTGCCCACTGGCGGATAGAAGGCTGAAACTGCTGCTAGGTGTACCTTGACACATGTGTGTGCCGTGCCTTGTTGTTTTAGGTGAAGCAAGTACTCCAGAACAGACAGAAGGAAAACCAAGCCAGAGAAAGGCTTCATCGGGATGACCATATCAAGAAACACTCTTACTTGGTGAGGTAGGTAGCCCTAGTAGACAGCTTCCTACTATCCAGCAAGACTTGTCAAACGTGTTCTGAACAGGCTTGCTCCTCCAGGTTCAGCCATGGAGCTTCCATGTGATCATGTGAAGGGACCTGACATTTGGTGGAGCAAACGGATGTGGTATTGCAAAATCAGGTCTGAACAGAGTGGGAGTGATAGCATGGGTGCTACTGTTAAGTTTAGCAGCATGCCAAATCAGTGTTGGCATGGCCATGCCAGGGTCATAAGAATAACTCTCATCCTGTCCCACTTGATTTTTAGAAGGATATTGTGTACTAGAGGAACTGTAGAAAATACACAGTATAGGCGCTCTGTCCATGGAAACAGGAAGGCATCTGAAAGGGAGCCAGGGCTGTGCCCATACAGTCAGCAAAACTGATGGCATTTTCTGTTCTGCCTGGTCGTGAACAGGTCTACCTGGGGAGATCCTCACCTTTGGAAGATGAACCTGGTGACCTCTGGGTGAACGGACCACTCGAAGTAAAAGGAGAGAGATCTGTTGAGGTGATGAGCCAGGATGTTCCGGGCCCCTGGAGGATGGGAAGCCTCGAGATGGATGAAATGCTTCATGCAGAAGTCCCATAGATGGATGGCCTATTGACATAGAGCAGAGGAGCATATTCCTCCCTGCTTGCCGATGTAGAACATGGTCGTGGTGTTGTCCATCGGTACTCGCACTACCTTGCCTGTGGGAAAGAAACACTCGGCAAGATGAGCAGATGGCTCTTAACTCCCTGACATTTTTATGCCCAGAACAGCTCTTCCAGGGACCATAGGCCCTGCCTCTTGAGGCGATCACGGTGGGCTCCCCAACCTAGGTCTGAAGCGTTCGATACTAAGGGCACAGATGGCTGGGGGACAACAAAGGGAATGCCCACCACTGCTGACTGGAGGTCTCTTCCATCAGTTGAGGGAGGCAAGGATTGGGGCCGGAACAATAACTACTGAGTCCAAGTGGTGTCTGTTCAGTGAGTACACTGAAGCTAACGAGGGAACTGAGGTGCAGCCTTGCATGCCATACATGGAAGTGCACACGGCCACGTGTCCAGGAGCTTGAGGCAAACCTGGGCTGTTCTGACTGGGTGGGCTGTGACCTGGGATATCAGAGCCGACATTGTGTGGAATCGAGCCTCTGGAAAGAAGGCTCTGGTCTGGGTTGAGTCGAGCACTGGCCGGATAAACTCTATTCCCTGTACTGGAATGAGAATCGACTTTAGTTCATTTATCAATTGGCCCAGTGTTCAGAAAGTGGCTTGGACCAGGCCCGTGTTGTTCTTTACTTGGGCCTCTGAGCAACCCTTGATCAGCCAGTCATCGAGATACGGGTACACTTGAATGTCTTGCTTTCTGAGGAAGGCTGCTACCACCATCATGCATTTCGTAAAAACCCAAGGGGCTGCAGACAAGCCAAATGCAAGGAGGGTGGACTGGTAATGGGTCTGGTTTACGATAAATCTGAAGAATCTTCTGTAGCCATGGAAGATGGAAATGTAAAAGTAAGTATCCTTAAGTTGAGGGCGGAGCACAAATCCTCTGGATTGAAGGAGGGGATGATGGAGGCCAGGGAGACCAGGCGACACCTCAGTTTCTTGAGATAATTGTTGAGGCGAAGCAGGTCCAGGATGGGACGAAGTCCCACTCTCCCCCCGTGGTCTTTGGGATTAAGAAATATCGGGAGTAAAACTCTTTCTCTCTCAATTTTTGAAGTGACTCTTCCACAGACCCCATCTGTAGGAGGATCTGCAACTCTTGGGCTAAGAGTTGCTCGTGAGAAGGTTCCCTGAAGAAGTTGGAGGGTGGGAGAGAGGGGTGGATGAAAACTGAAGAGTATAACCATTTACCACTCTATTTAGCACCCAGGGGTCTGATGTGATGGGGGACCACACTGGGCTGAAGTGTGAAAATCGGTCCAAAATCAAAGAGGAGGCGGGGGCAGGATTCAAAGCAGGAACTGATTATAGTGCCTTTGAGTGCACTTTTGAAAGGCATGTTTGGGGCCACTGGAGTACCTATGTGATCCTGGAATCGAAGCTGAGGTAGATAGAAGTGGTTGATGACATTTGTAACCTCTGCCCCTTCTTTTTACTAGGTCCTGTCTTGGTGGCGGAGCCAAAAAGTGGACTGACTGTTGAGCCCTAAAGTGCTTCCTCAGAGTAGATGGTGCATAGAGGCCTAGCGACCTGAAGATAGCCCTTGAGTCCTTTAGGCCATGGATCTTTGTGTCTGTTTGCACTGAAAAAAACAATGAGCCTTCAAAACGGAGGTCCTGAATCGACAGCTGAACATCCTCAGGTAGCCCCAAGAACTGCAGTCAAGAGCATTGCCTTATGGCCACTGCAGAGGCCGTCATCCTGGCTGTGCGTTGGCTGGGTCCAGTGCCGCCTGGAGTGAGGCTCTGGCAACATTCTTTCCTTCCTTTAAGGGGGCAGAAAATTTCTGCCTTCAGTCCTGAGACACAGTCTTTAAATTTGTACAAGGAGTCCCACAAATTGTAATCGTATCTCCCAAGCAAGGCTTGGGGAGTCCACCTGTCGAATTTTCTCCCAAACAGAGTTTCCTTGCACCCTTCTGTTTGTGGGTAGTACTTTTTTAGCCCTGTCTAGACCTCTCATTAGCTCTCAATATAACTAGGGAGCCAGGAAGGGGGTTAGAGTATAGGTATTCGTACCCTTTGGCTGGCACACAGAATTTCTTCTCTACCCTCTTCGAAGTGGCAGGGATAGAACATGGGGTCTGCAAGAGGAGTTGTTCTAGCAACCATCATGGACAATAAGGAACTGAAAGAGGTGGAGACCAGTGAGACCTCCTATACCAGCACATAGGTGTGAGGCATCAAAGGATGCTAGAGCCGGCCCGATGGATACCGCTGAGGGAAAAATCTCCGGCAACAATGCATGCAGCACACACTCCCCTAATGTGGAATGGACATGAGCAAACACTTGAAGAAGAATCTGGTGATTTAGCAGAGAGATTAAATCAGTACTGAAACAATGCTCCAGAATGGGTTAAGAAATGACATGCTGTCTTTGAGCAAGTTGTAAAATGAAGACCTATTATCTTTGTAAAGGTCTATAATTGCATATATAACCTCAGAGATACAAAAATATTCACTTCACTGTACAAACCCAAGATGGAGACATCACGTGTTAATTCAGTACATTATCCAAAATAACTTAAATGAGGGGGGAAATTTTTTTGAAATAAAGACTTCATATTTGTCTCTTCAGTTAATTTTCTTTAACTCATGATCTCATTCCTTTCCCATTTAGTATGACATCTTTTTAATTATATCATGCCAGCTCTATTTGCCTCTTAGTCATCTATAAAGCCTGGTGCTATCCCATCATATAGCCGATTTCTTTTACAAGTATTTTCACATTATTTTTCAAATGACAATATTTTAGGTTTTTAAATTTCAACTTTATTCTCTCAACTATTTGTGCTTCCAGAGTATTTCCTGCTTCAAATGTTTATGCATATGTTTGTATTGTTAACTTAATTTTATCCTTCATTCATGAACTTGCTTGAATTAGGTTACTTTCCAAGAGAAGGAGATTATTTTCACTGTTCCTCTATGTATCTCTAGCTTGTCTCCCAAAGGAGATGGAAGAGATACTCAAAATGTGGTTCAGTGCATTCAGTAGCAACCTACTACTAACATATAGTTAGTAGCAGCTAATAAAGATGACAGAAATATGAACACAATAGTATCAAGGATTGCTGTTGTTACAGTGTCTTGCTATCCATGAACTAGATTCGGTCTAAAAGACTATCAAGACTATTTCCTAAAGACCCTCATCAGCACTAAAAATTGCTCTAAGATTAGAACATTTGTTCCCATTATTTCCCCATTTTCTTCTGTTTGTGTTATCCAAAAAGAGCAAAGAGCAACTACATTTTTTTTCCTACAGCCTTACACTGTAATTTAAGTTTGATTCTGTAATACAAGATGTCTTTTGTATGAAAGGCGAGGACTGCAAGAGAATTTTAGTCCAGTTCTGAACCCAGCTGGAAATTTTTAAGACCTGACACACTAACAGTTGAATTTTGATTGATTCTGTGTTCATCTCTGTTCTACTCTCAGATTTCCACATTAATTAGATAAATATTGGGAAAGTATTTTCAGGTACCAAGCAATGTAGAAAGTATTGAGCTCAAACAACAGAAAATATCTCAAGAGTGTGACACTTTTTATCACAATCATGAAAAAAAATTACGACAGAAAAATTTCATACGGAATTTAACACAGACTTATAAAATAACCAATTGTTCTGCTTCTGCCTTAAAATGGAAGTGGGTGAGTGCAGGCCTGATTCAAATACCATCTTTGCAGCCATCTGAGAAACCCATGGTTTAGGAGCACTTTCTGGATATCTGCTCCTTTGGCTAGTGAATTTGGCATTAAGTGAAACTTACATTTGGAGGGTGGGTCCTGGATTCTCTGCTAAAAGCTTTTTGACTCAGGGAGTGGCACTTGTTTTAGTCTTTCGACTTTAAGTATCATGTATCACAGCATTCTATAATAAGGAGTGCTTGTAAAGACATGTACAGGATAAAAATTAACTGCCATACAAATAGACAGGTCATGTGAATCATCCAATTGTCCTAGATCATCTTTTTAGTTAGCGACAGACAGGGCAATGGAGAATCTGCATAGAACAATAGAGGCTGAGATTCCAAAGAGCTCTGTAGTCCATCCTGTTTGCGTCTTTTCAAGGTTTTTATCACGTCTAATTGTAAATGATTCAAGCTATAGAGTTTTTACACTTCCCTCGGGTCACTAATCCACATCCAGACACTGGTCTATGCTGAAAATTTACACTGGCCTAGCTATGTGTCTCTCAGGGGTGTGAAAAATCCACATCCAAGAGATGTAGCTATGCCAACCTAGCCCTCTGTGTAGACAGTGCTAGGTCAACAGAAAAAGTCTTCCATCAACCTAGGTACCACCTCTCAGGGAGGTAGATTACCTACAGCAACAGGAGATCCCCTCCTGTCACTGTAGAGAGTGTCTACACTGAAGTGCTACAACACAGCAGCTGTGCCACTGCAGTGTTTTAAGTGTAGACATAGCCTAAAGACTGGGAGTGGATGAGTCACTACAAGGACTTAAAAAAACCTGAACTTCCCTATGCTAATTTGCCCATACTGTTACTCTTACTTTCTTGTGAACTGTTTGAAATAAGCCACCCTGATTACCACTAGAAAAGTGATTTTTCATCGTGTTTATAATAGTCCACTTTAATTGATTTGTCTCAACTCCCCCCCACCCCCCCCAGGTAAGGCAATTCCCATCGTTTCATGTATTACTAGAGATATCTTCCTACTGTATTTTCCACTCCATTCATTTAATGAAGTGGGTTTTAGCCTATGAAAGCTTATGCCCAAATAAATTTTTAGTCTATAAAGGTGCCACAAGTACTCCTCGTTGATTATACAATTATGTTAAGGTCCCTTCTTGCATCATGTGCACCAATCACCTCCTAGCATTACAAGCACTGCAATGCCAAGCATAGCAACAAATATTAGTGGCTTTCAGCTTCAAATTGCTGCCTCAAAGTATCCCTGATCCTTATGGCACCGCACTGTGCCCCTCTAATAGCCCTGGTCCGTCTGTTCAAACTCAGCATCCAGGCACTGAGCCTCTGTGGTCCAGCCCTGAGTGAAGCTTTCAACCTTCCCTTCACAAATATTATGGAACGTACAGCACACAGCTATAAGCATAGGAATACGGTTATCGGCCATGTCCAGCTTCCCATACAGGCATCGCCAGCAGGCTTTTAAATGGCCAAACGCACACTCCACAGTCATTCTGCACTTGCTCAGCCTGTTGTTGAACCGCTCCTTGCTGCTGTCAAGTTGCCCCATATATGGCTTCATGAGCCACAGCATTAAGAGGTAGGCAGGGTGTCCCAGGATCACAATAGGCATTTCGGCTTCCCCTACGGTGATCTTCTGGTCAGGGAAGAAAGTCTCTGCTTGCTGTTTCTTGAACAGGCCAGTGTTCCGAAATATGCGCGAGTCATGCACCTTTCTGGAGCAGCCTGCATTAATGTCTGTGAAATGCTCACAGTAATCCACAAATGCCTGGAGAACCATTGAGAAATACCCCTTGCAATTAATGTATTCAGTGGCTAGGGGGTCTGGTGCTAGAATTGGAATGTGACAGAATTGTCAGTTAGGGAAGCCCATTTGTGCAAAGCTATCCACAATGTCACGCACGTTGTTCAGAGTCACGGTCTTTTGGAGTAGGATGCGATTAATGACCCTGCACACTTCCATCAACGTGACTCTAACGGTCGACCTTTCCATTCCGAACTGGTTAGCAACCAATCAGTAGCAGTCTGGAGTAGCCAGCTTCCACAGTGCAAACGCCACGCGCTTCGCCAACGGCAGGGCAGCTCTCATTCTCGAGTCCTTGCGCCACAGGGCTGGGACGAGCTCATCACACAGTCCCGTTAATGTGGTTTTCCTCATGCGAAAGTTCTGCAGCCACTGCTCGTCATCCCAGATATGCATCACAATGTGATCCCACCACTAAGTGGTTGTTTCCCCGAGCCCAAAAGCAGCATTCCACTGAGATCAGCACCTCCGTGAATGCCACAGCAATCTTGTGTTGTAGCTACTACACATGGCAAGACCAACATTACACTCCTCTTGATTTTGTAGTTTAAGGAACTCCACTGCCACTAGTGATGTGTTAGTCAGTGCAAACAGCATTCTTGTCAATAGCTCAGGATTCATTCCTGCAGCCTGAAAGAGGTAGGGCAGGGCGTGCAGTACACAAACCAGTGAAAGATGGCACCAAATGTGGACGGAAGCACAAGGATTGCTCAAATGCGAAGCAATGCATCACAGGGAATTGGGACAGGACCCAGGATGCCTCACGACCCCTTCCACCTTCCCACAAGTCTTAGTGACAAAAGAGAGAGAGGTGCTCTGTGAGATAACTGCCCAGAGTGCACCACTCTGAATAGTGCTGCAAGTGCCATAATTGTGAACACGCTATTGCACAGGCAGCAGTCAGTATGAACACACAACAGTGGTTTTCCTTCGGCACTCTCTGAGTGGTGCTGTAACTGCCAGCACTGTAAGTAGACGTGCCCTTATTGTAGTCATGTCCTTCCTTAAAATTAGCCTGTGCTTCCGTGTCTGATTCACCCAACACAATTGCAACATCACAATTGATCAACAAGGAAGTAATTACCAGGTTTTAAATACTGAAACTGTACCTGTGATAGATATGACAATATGCTGGACAAATTTTACTGTATCAAGTTAAACCTTATTGAATTAAGTTTAAGTATTTTAGCAATTCATTGTATTAAAAATGCAAATGTTTACATAATACTGAGAGATTGCACGTATTTTCTTGGTGATGGGGGACTACAGCCCCCCTGGAACTAAGAACGGTGGGGGTGGGCGGTAAGAGCAGTGGTGAGGTTAATTCACTCAAGTTGTAATACCTCCATGAGTTATGACCACTTGGAGAGAGCCTTACATATACTGGTTCAAACTGGATTCTCTGGGGAACAACAGAGAAAAAAAGGATATTTGGTTAAACAGCCTGAGATAAAACGGACTCAGGGCTTTCATGAGCCCTACAGGTGGCCAGCCCTAAAATATGAGCTTTTAGCAACATAAGACATAGAACAGGAGTAAGCCCCAGGTTGCCAAGTCCTGTCTCCTATCATCACAAGCAACTCCACCATACAATTGCACTCAGATCTGAAGCGAAGCAGGCCTCATACTCAAAGATAAGGGACCATCATGATCTTCTAGTCCGACCTCCTGCACATTGCAGGCCACAGAACCTCACTCACCCACTCCTGTAATAAATCCATACCCTCTGGCTGAGTTACTGAAGTCCTCAAATCATAGTTTAAAGACTTAAGTTACAGAGATTCCATCATTTATGCTACTTTAAACCTGCAAGTGATCCATGCCTTAGACTGCAGACAAAGGTCAAAACCTAGCAGGGTCTCTGCCAATCTGACCTGGGGGGAAATTCCTTCCTGATCACAAGTATGGCAATCAGCTAGATCCTGAGCATTGGGCAAGACCCACCTGCAAGACACCTGGGAAAGAATTCTGTAGTAACTCAGAGTTCTCCCCACCTAATGTCCCAGCACCAGTCGCTGGAGATATCTGCTGCTAGGTAGGTAGTCTCATCATACCATCTCCATAAACCTGAAGTCTTGAAAATCAGGGTACACTTATACTACCCGCCGGATCAGCAAGTAGTGTTCAGTGTATCGGGGATCAATTTATTGTGTCTCGTCTAGATGCAATAAATCAATCCCAGAATCGACGCCTGTACTCCTCCTCGGCAGGAGGAGTAAGTGGAGTTGATAGGGGAGGCGCGGCAGTCGACTCGCTGCCGTGAGAACGGACAGGTAAGTCAAACTAAGATACTTCAACTTCAGCTATGTGAATAGTGTAGCTAAAGTTGCATATCTTAGTTAGGAGCCGCCCGCTAGTGTAGCCCAGGCCTCAGTCTTGAAGCCAGTTAGCGTCTCCACCCCCCACCCATCTGGTCCTCTTGGAAGGCTTAGGTAGTCTGCCTTTTGCAGGGAATATCACAGCATAGCCAGGAAACTGTGCAAACTGCAAATACAAGGGGTCCTCGGTATACGCAAAATAACAGATAAAGGGAGATGTATCTGTTGCTCATCATTAGGGAAACATGTTCCGATTCACGTCGGTCCCAATCTGCCTATCATTTGCAGTACTGTACTGTAAGTTGCAAATGACAGATATGCGGATCCAGACCAACGTGAATCGGAACATGTTCCCCTATTATACAATACTGTATTTGTGACTGCTGGCGGCCCACAGGGCTGCTGATCAGCTCCTCCCATTCCCTTCCCAGTGCCTCCTGCCTGCCACAATCAGCTGTTCAACGGCATTCAGGAAGTGTGTGTGGGAGGGGGGGCCCAGAGGACAGTGGTGCTGGAACCCTTTTCACAGAATATTAGGGTTGGAAGGGACCTCAGGAGATCACCTAGTCCAACCCCCTGCTCAAAGCAGGACCAATCCCCAGATAGATTTTTGCCCCAGATCCCTAAATGGCTCCCTCAAGAATTAAACTCACAACCCTGGGTTTAGCAGACCAATGCTCAAACCACTGAGATATCCCTCCCCACCATAGTGGGAGTGCTGAGAAACAGCCCCCCTTACTCCTGTCCAACCCCACCCCAGCTTGGGCTGGGAGCCATGCCATGTCTCCAGGGGCGGGGGGGAGAGGATATGACCCAGACAGACAGGAGTAAGGTGGCAACATCTGGGGGCAGGCACAGGGCCAGGAGTGGAGCCCTGGGCTTGCAGCTGGGACCCCACATGCGGGACCAGTAGCAGAGTCCTGGCTGCAGTGACCCCAGATACAGGGCCAGCAGCCGGGAAGCAGGGCTGGTAGTCAGGATCCGAGTCCCGGGCATGGAGCCCTGGGTGCGGGGCTGGGAAGCTGAGTCCTGGGCTCGGGGCCCCAGACACGAAGATGGGAGTAGGCCCCCAGTGCAGAGCCGGCGGCCAGGACCCAAGCCTCAGGCTGGGGAGCAGAGGTCTGGGCGTGGGGACAGCAGCCCCACCTAAAACCTGGGGGTGCTGCAGTATCACCCACATGGCTAGTTCCCGCACCTATGGGAGAGGGTGGAGTGGGGATGGGGCATGCTCAGAGGAGGCAGCAGAAGTGAGTGGGAAGAGGAGGGGTGGGGCTGGAGGGGGGGTGGAAGAGGTAATGGGGGGTTTCCGTAATCAGTTCCTTTTCAAAGAACACAACCCAACGTATACCAGATGACTCACTGTACCTCGTGAGAGGGATCTAGGTAAGTTTACACTGCACTTAAAAACGCCATGCAGCGGCCTGTGCTACTTGACCCACATTCGCGGGCCTAGAGCTGTGGGCTTGTTTTCAACTGCAGTGTAATGTTGGGCTCAGATGAGGCCTGGTTTCTAGCCTTGCAAGGTGAAAGGTCCTGAGTCAGAGCTGAACGTCTAAACCCAATTAAACAGCTCACACCGAGCCCCAGTCAGCTGATGTGGGGCCAGTCTGCAGGTGCTAATGCAAACTATAGACAACCCCGAGGAGTCTCCATAACAAAGGTGATTGGCTAAGTAGCCTGGAATTTACAGTGGGTGCCCTTGCTGGATCACATAAGGTGAATACAGGTGTAGTAGCAGCCCTGAACTGTGACAGTATGCCATGGTATGCCCACATCTTGAATACTGTGTGCAGATGTGGTCGCCTAATCTCAAAAAAGATATATTGGATTTGGAAAAGATTCAGAAAAGTGCAACAAAAATGATTAGGGGTATGGAATGGCTTCCGTATGAGGAGAGACTTTTCATCTTGGAAAAGAGAAGACTAAGGGAGAATATGAACGAAGTCTATAAAATCATGACTGGTATGGAGAAAGTAAATAAGGAAGTGTTATTTACTCCTCCTCATAACACACGAACAAGGGGTCACCAAATGAAATTAATAGGCAGCAGGTTTAAAACAAACAAAAGGAAGTGTTTAATCACACAACTCATAGTCAACCTGTGGATGCTGTGACGGCCAAGACTATAACAGGGTTAAAAAAAAAAAAAACTAGATAAAGTCATGGAGGAGAGGTCCATCAATAGCTATTAGCCAGGATGGGTAGGGATGGCATCCCTAGCCTCTGTCTGCTAGAAGTTGGGAATGGGTGACAGGGAATGGATTACTTGATGATTACCTGTTCTGTTCATTCCCTTTGGGGCACCTGGCATTGGCCACTGTTGGAAGACAGGATACTGGGCTAGGTGGACCTTTAGTCTGACCTAGTTCGGCCATTCTTATGTTATGTTAACAGTAACATCACTGAATGAACTGAGCAAGAAAAACAAGCTGATTATACAAGAGGATTTACTGATCAGTGGTAACACTATCATTAAGGTTGAAACTTTCTATTCAAACCCTTTTGTATTAGTCTTTGACTAGAGTTTAGTAAATCTGAAGATCCACCTTCATCTAGTTACTGAAACGGAAAAAGAGCAGTCTGTCTCCCTTCTCTCAGAGCTGTGTGAAGGAGCGAAGGGTGTCTTCATAACACTACTCCTTCTAGCTGCTGTGAGGCTGAAGGTAAAAGGTCCCTGCTACATTTCTGCCTTCACAAACAACACCATGTCCGCCTCTGCTGCTGTTTACAGGTTCAAACAACAACAACTGAAAAGATTCTTGACAGTTTCATTGCCGCCCACATTTTTAAATAGAGGCACTAAAAATAATTAGTGTTTTGTTAGTTTTATTCTCAGCTGTTTGGCAAACCTATGAGCAGCAGCAGAGGCAATGACCTCTGCCCATGGGATGACTCAGAAAAAATAACACTGTATCAAGTCACATTCAGTTCACAATTGACAGATTCTTTGCTGGCATTTATAGCTGCTTTACGAAAGGATTTTTTGTAGAGAAGTTTACATTTTGCAGTACCTGATGATTATGTCCTCACATTTACCAGGGAAAGCTTCTCATTTACCATAGGCAGTGAATTATTCAATCCATGCTAATTTTCATTACTCAGCTCATTTAAAACAGATGGTGACTTCTTCCGAGTTCATACAGTGATTAATAATTTGTAGGAGCTACTGGAAACAAACAACAGAAGCTTTCATGTGCGGATCTCCAAGCACATTTCGAACATGAATGGATTTAGCCTTGCTAGACGGCAGTGAGGTGAGTAAATATTAACCACATTTTACAGACGGAGAAACTGATGCACGGTGAGGTTAAGTCACTTGCCCAAAAAATAAAAAATATATGAAAAAACAGACTATTCACATTGTACATTAGAAGATTTATTACAGGCTAGGAGGAAACTGATTCTACTTCTTGAGTGAAAAAAATATAATTTTCACAATGGCTAGGTCTTTTCCTTAGACTCATGCTAGAGGTTTAGAATTGTTAAGTTATAAAGGTAGACGGAAACCAGGAAGCTAGATAATATCAGTGCTTTCTAGCAATACAATTCCACTAAAAAGCATCAAACCCTCTCTTGCTTACGGCCCAAAGATAATTTACCTACAGTCCATAGCGGGATAAAAGAACTGGGAAGCAAATATACATCTGGAGAAAGTAATGTATTAAACTAACTGACCAAATGATTTCTTTGTGTATAAATGGTAACTTTTTCAAGATTTTCATTAAATGATACATTTGTAAGGCAAAAGCTTTGTGCCATCTGGATGTTCAGGGATTGTGGCTGTTAGCGTTTTCTGGTTTGTTTTTGACACATGTAGTCACTGATATATGTGGGATAATGTAAGGACATTTTTCTCAGTAAAAAGAATTATTACAGGCAGAAAGTCATAGTCATAGCAGAGCCACTGTGTGGTACATTATTTCTGGCAATAAATTACATAAAAATTCTTATAAATGTACCATCTACAGTTTTCATTAGGAACTCAGCTCACATCTCATCTGTTGTACTTATTGCAGCCTCATCACAATCTATCATGTTATTAGAGAATGAGCTGACTTTGAAATGACCAACATCAGATCAGAACATCTCTCAGATTTAAACATTTTATTAAAGCTAATGTTAAAGAAATTATGTAATATCATAGGTTGAAAAAAGAGTGTCTGTACATCTGGGTACAGTATTTAGATTATTCACAAATACAGAGTTTGTTTTTAAAAAGTCATATGATACACAGAGTACATAATCAGCAATAATCCAAATTTAGGTGAATAAATTTAGGAACACAGTTTAGATATTAGCATCCAAGTATTCGGATACATCACTGATCAGAAGTTGTACAGAGATTTGGTTGTAGAAAGCAAAACGTATCAATAAGTGGAGATTGTCCCTCAGTAATTGAGAATTAGGGTAGGTTGTCCATAGGAAATAAAATCTATCAGGGAAGTCTTTCAGTTACTTTCCTTACTGTGCTTCTCATAAGCACTCTAGCTCATCCCTCCTGGCATTGCCAATGTCTGGTGATGTGTTTTATGTAGATGTCCCTCAAACATCTGATGGCATCTGACACCATAAGTTGCCGCATCAGCCAAGCGCAGTCTTGACTGATTCCGCATTCTCGCAACACTAGCTCGTTACTGGGGTCCCATGTGCCCAAGGCTCCAACGATCAGCACGTGTGTCTGAACCTGGTAACACCTAGCTCTCAAGGTGACGGCCAGAGGGGAGCATTTCTCCACCTTTCAAGTTCGGGCATTGTGGAAGGCTGAGGTCCTGTTCTCAAAGGGCACTGTGACGTCCACCAAGATGATCTTCTTCCAGTACTCACTGGGTGATGACAATATGTGGTTGCAGTTAGCTGTCAGTTCCGAGGATGGTGGAGTTCATGGCAACCTTTCCTTTGGGTGGTGGGATGGCTCTGACCAGAGATCTAGGATGGCATTGTGTCCCAACTGCCAGGCTCTGGAATGGGGCTTACAGGAAGTGGGGTAGGGTCTTGATGGCACAGTGTCACTTCCTACATCACTTGTCCTGATTCCCGTGGCGGACAGCTCCGTTCAGCAGAACACAGTTGAGCTGGGCTCTGTGGATGAACCTTCAGTCAGCAAATCGGGTGAAGCTGCCCCCGGGGAGGAAGCAGTTGCTGGAATCCCTCTTGCACATCGCCTCAAAAGCCTTGCCCTGGTCAGGCTTCCGCTTCAGGTTTTCAACATACTGGCAGCAGATGGCATCCTTCAGGGTCCTCTCCGGCATGGTTCTAGCTTACAGAGTGAGGACTGTGTAGTCTGTGTTCTTCACCTTTGGCACCAAGACTCCCAGTTCCTCGCACCATATCCAGCAGCAGCAGATATGCTTCTCCAGTTGTCACGTAGCATTGTGGGCACGAGTCCAGGGTGAAACAAAGTCTCCCCTGTCTCTTCCAAATTCACCTTTCAGCAAGGTGCTTAGGTAGGTGGTAACATCTTGGTTGGAGAGGGTCCTGGAAACTCGCTTCTTGATGACATCCCGAATGGCACTTTCTGTGATGTTCCTCACCATGGCGTCCGGGCCAGTCAGAAGACGGAAGGCATGAGTGATCACTGCAACATTGCACAGATCATCCATACAGGCATGTTGGCGTCACCCCGCCTGTGCGAGATGTACACCAGTTCATTGCTGGCTCTCTGGGGAGGAAACATCCACTTCGTCACTAGCTGCCTGATGGTGTTGTCTGCCTTGTTCAGAGATACCTTCGCCACGGGAGATCCCCTCAGGACGAATGAGATACGGGGAAATCAGGAAGGTGTTCAAGACATTGATCTTCTGCTGTGGTGCCAGCAGAGAGAAGGATCTCTGCAATGGTATCCTCAGGTGTCTGTTGGATGCAGAAACCTGTGGGCGTGCCGAGACATTGGTATACTTTCTCATCTTCAACGAAGATCATACGTTCACCTGGGATCTGAAAAGATGTCGCCTGGACTGAGTCCATTCTACTGCCATCAATATGCAGGGATGTTCACCTCCTAGCACCGAAGAAGAGTTCCATCCAGTTGGCAGGATGGCTGGTGATGTCAAGCATATGTTGGAGACACTCGAGGTTGTCTGTGATCAGGACCAGATCATCTGCGAAGGCCAAGATATTCACGCTGTTGCTGTAGAGGTCGAAACCGCCTAGCCTGCTGGAGGTGTCTCAAAATGAGCGGCTCCATGGCTAAGTTGAAAAATGATGGGGCTGAGGGGACAACTTTGCTTCACACTGCTATGGATAGGAATTTCAGGCTTCTCTCCTTCCATGGAGTGGATGGTGGTTGTGCAGCCTTCATAAAGTTCCTGGATCAGTTGGAGAAAGTTTCCAGGCATCCCAAACTCTCGCAGCATGGCAAAAATGTGCTGGTGGGGCATCGATCCAAAAGCATTAGCCAGGTTGAGCCATGCTAAGGCACATTGCCTCCGTGCCCTGTGGCTGTGCAGATGGCAGTCTGAAGGACAAAGTTGTGTTCATAGCAGCCTTCGCATGACATGAAGCCTTTCTGGATGGAGCTGATGGCTCTTCCATTCACCGACTAGTCTGTTATCCTAGCCGTGAGGCAGCTGGCATACAGTTTGTACATGTTGGAGCAGAGAGAGAGCGGTTTGACCAGTAGAGCTTCTGGATCCTGGCTGCTGGGTCATAGCAGTGACTGATGTTATGTTACACCACAGGAGAGAAGCCAGGAGAAGGAACATCAGTCGCTGCTATGACCCAGCAGTCAGGATCCTGAAGCTCTACTCGTCAAACCCTCCTAATGCTATGAGATAAAACCTCGACAGGCCCTCATCTTATTGTGCAATCTCATCAGAGAGACTATTCTCATACTTCAAGGGTATGTTTAACTGCGTAGCTCAGAGCGACGTGCAGCATCCAGAGTGCTTTCATCCTCTACCACACGTTGACTGTGCAGGAGACCTGGAACAAGATTTTACATCACAGGAAGTAGAGATCAGACTTACAAAGACCAAAAAAACAGCTCCAGGAAAAGATAGTATTTGCTATAATATCCTGAAAAAATGAAACCCCAGCTGCCTGGTACTAACTGCACTTTTTAACAAATGCAAACAATTCTGCTATACTCACAGCTCCTGGAAGATGTCTATTTATATATATGCAGACAGTAATTATTGCGTAAACGGGGAACAATATTAAATGTATGATTGGCAAAGGAACAGCTGGAAAGCCGCAGATGGCAGACATAGCTTACATGGACGAATGGAAGTGGATTTATGCTTGGGTCACCACCCACCCACACCAACTTAAAATTAGACACGTGAAAGCCCACGGAAAAGGCTCAGCAGCCGAAATGGTGTGCAATAACCGGGCTACTGCAATAGCTCGAAATTATGAAAAAGTAGCGGTGGGAACCCAGAGGCAGGAACAGAAGGTGCTCGAATATGTTCGGGTCCCTGGGAAAATCAAAAGACAGGAGCTAGTAAATATAGCTCACCAATTCATGCATGAAAAAATAAAAGAAACTTTAAAAAAATTAGTGTTTCTGTCTTTGGGTTAGTTACAGAAATTGCTAAAACAATTTACAGCTAGGCTAAAAAGGCAGGCACACATCCAATCATTTAACTATTCCTTTCTATTCACACTTTCTACACATCTAACACTAGTATATAATGTAATACATATCTATCCCAACAGTTATGTCTCCACACAGAAGTTCTGTGAGTAGTCGGTGTGCACTTACTGCAGTCTCATCACAAACTATCATGTTATTAGAGAATGAGCTGACTTTGAAATGACCCACATCAGATCAGAACATCATCTCTTCTCTTACCTGTGTTAAAAAAAAAACTTGTAAAGTGGTGAAAAAACAATGGATTGTGTTTTTAAAGTTAGAATAATTGAAAAAGTGTAGTTACTTTTAAACTAATATTACTGAAAGCCTACCAGGAGAAAGACAAGGATTTACAGTGAAACAAACACTGCAGTATTAGGTCAAGACACTGACATCTCTGTCAGACATACTGTCAGTTAAAAAGCAACAACTAACAGTATAGCAAGACCCCTGACAGTACAGCGACAAATTCACTCAAATCCTCACATCATAACACCATGTTATTTGTACAGCCATCATAGCTATCATATACTTGAGAATGTTTTTTTGGTCAAAGCTTTATCCAAGTTTGAAAAATGGGGCCATATGAAATGAAAGCGTCTTTTCACCATTGTTATTAAGAGACTACTGAGGTAATACTAAACAAACCCAGCTCAATAGCCTTATTTTTCTTCTTTCAATGCTATTAAAGATGTTCTCAAACCTTATAATCAGGGAAGGTTATGGCTAAAGCAGCATGAATGCCAGGCAAATTGACTAAATGCGAACAAATTTTAAAAGACCCAATATGACACGAGTTGCTGCATGCCCAAAACCAAACAATTGTGTCATTGCCTAACCACGAGACACAGCATAAAGAAACAAAGTCTCAAGGAACGGCTGCCACATGAGGAGAAAGAATAGGATAATACTCTGCACTTCTTTGGAGTCTTCTCTCAAATTTTATCACCAAGGGATATTATGGTAAATTTGTAAAAATATTAATGAGTTTGAGACTCATACCACAGCCCAAACCTGAAAAACAAAACAATCACCTTCACAGGAGGACATTACCATTTTGTATTAAGCATTTTCTCACTGCTGGAAGCTAAGACATAAAATGGTTGGCACTTGTCTGTAAAACACTGCACTTTCCTGTTAGATGTACTCTTAAGTTTCCAAGAGGTAAAGAATTTCATGTCTCCTCAGACAGGCAAGCATTGCCCAACACTCAATTTTCTCTAATGACCCTCCATGCCCTGAGAATGACACTCAAATCCACATCAATCATGAAGGATATTAGCAGTAGGGCTTATCTACATGACAAACTATACCTGTATAAGCTAGGGTGAGATTTATAGCCATATAGTTATACTGGTATAACTCCCTCTGTGTATGCTGTTATTCTAGTATAACAGCACCTTTTTTTCCTATTTGGTTTATGTCACTTTGGAGGGGTTTTAAGCTAATCTAAAAAGCCACTATTAAACTAACAGAGTTATAAAGTGTTCATGTGAACACACTTATTCTGGTGTACCTATACGGGTATAATTACACCAGCGTATCTGGTAAAATCTTTCCTTTGGAGAAAAGTGTTTCTGGACTGAAACATTTTTGAAACAAAAATAAAGAAGAAAATCCACAGAGCATTTCCACTTTACATACAATATTTAAAATTATTTACTCTTGTTTTTACAAGTAGAATAAATATTGAAGTCAACTGGATGGAGAAAATTTTGCCTTCATATCAATCACAAATATTTTAGATTTAGTGCAAACTGAAAAGATAAGAAGAAACCCAATTTAAATCTGCATATAAGAGGTGTGGAGGCTTTCATCACATTTAGAAATTTGTTTAAATAACCTTTTTACAATTTTACAAATTTACCATAATATCCCCGACACTTACAAAAACAATTATCTGAGAAAGTCTAGATGTGTCTGGTCTGAGCCTACATAAATTTAACAAAGAATTTTTCTTCTTCTTTAAACGTAACAATGGATATTACATTTACTAACTACACAGGCATGAAAGACCACCAATCCTTAGCACCACTGTGTACCCTGGGTCTATAAAAATCTATAACTCTCCATTTCATCCATGTCCTTCAATCCAATCTCTGTTAGATTTATTAATCTTTGGCATGGGAGTCCTAGTTTGACAGTCCTGCTAATGCACTTAGATCCCCCTCTTGTAGGTTCACCAGAAGGATCAGCTGCCCTGGGAATAGATCCATAATATAATTCCTCAGTCACACAAACGTACAAACTTAATTCTGACCTCATACTGTCTCAGATGCAAGTCACATTACAGATTTTATCACTATACCTATGCATATAGGACACAAGTCAGCTGAGGTCAGTATTAAGTTTTGTTTGAGTGTGACTTTGAGGTATTGGATGTGTACATTGTGGGTGGTTATACACTAGAACTGAGGATTTTGTTGTGGACTCTATATTTGGGGATTATACTGTTCATGTAGAAAAGCATGTGAGTTGGTGTGGGTGGAACGTAAATTTAATTTGTGATCTCCTGGATTTTTAGTGATCACTTTAGTAGGAAATGTGCTTGAGCAACCTTAATACTGAGTTGCTACAGGTTTTGGGATGAAATGTCTACCAGGCCAAAGTGAGACTGAAAAAAACAAAAACAAAAATAAAAACCCAGAAACCATTATTCTAATTCTATTCCTCATCATATCAGTGCAACTCTCCCATGGGTAACCATTACATATGTTTCTATAGATTATTCCTTGGACTCTAACAATATCATTACAGAATATTCAAAAATGTTTCAAAGATTTTCACTTATACCACCTTCTAAAATAGGCATTATAAAGAAGAAAATCAGTTTTCAATTCAAGAAGATTTTATTTGTGGAATGACAAACTATTCAAGTATTGCCAACGCATAACCTGTTAATCCTATGGGCTGATGAAAGCTCATACATTTATGTACATAAGTATTTGGAATCACTGCACAGTTGAGGACACAACCAACTGTTACAAAATTTAAAAACAAAGAATGCCTATTTCAATAAGCACAATTTTACTCGATAAAAGATTTCTCAAGTGATATAACTTGGCTTTCAGTCTTCGGCCTCAAAATGCAGAGTTAACAGCAGATAGCTGCATGTACAGTGTGAACAGTGCAGTTACAGTTGTCACAAGAAATCTACAATAAAAACAGCCTTTTTTCACACAGTTGGGAAATAATTAATCCTCTGTATATTTTTATCACACAACCTAAACGATCAAACTATTTCCATAGGTAGAGCTGTAATTCCTAAAAGAAACCCTCTCTACTTTTATAGAACAGGCAAAGTATCTAGCAATTTTCATCAATTTCAATTTGAGATTATATAAATTTTCACAGCACAAACAAATGAAATAAGTAACCTTCTCCATCAGGATTCTCCTCAAGCTACCAATAGATCTATTGGTTTTCAGTAACACATCTCACCATAATAACTAAAAGCTTCCTGATAAATTAGATATGGATGGTAAGGTCCTTATTGGTCTTCATCGAGTCTTCAGCTCCTCTTCCTTCCCTAATTTAAGAGGCTCTTGGTGAGAAAAATATCTACAAGAGAGTGGGTTTTTTTCTCTCCTCCTGCCCCCCTTCCTTTCGTTGTGGACATGGTGGAAAAGTTTACTCAAAAATGCTGATTTAATTAATCTGATCTTCTCCAGAAATTTATTTCACAGGCAACAGTTTGAGAATACAGTATCTCTGGTGCTTAATACTTCATAACCCTACTATAGCAGGTCAGAGGTGAAAGAGTACAAAATATTTCATTCCACCGCATTTAAATTATTTTAACACATTTTTGTAATATTTAATTGTTGGGGCTGGTGAGATATACAGGATTGACAGAGCTGTAGACTGAGTACTGCTACATAACCCCATAACAAGTATAGCATGGGCAATCAGCAAGAACAACTCCCCATGCTGCCTTGACAATATGCTTCAACCTCACTTCACAGCTCATCGAATCCTTGAATAACCTGCTGCGACTAGCAACCAAGATTGTTAATATCAGGTGTACCTGTGGTTTTTGTAATACACATACTTGTCATCTGAGAATTGGAATGAAATCATCAACACATTACACCTAGGTCATTAAACTAGTCATCACATGATGGTAACTTTACTCACTACTGACCTGGTCTGGATTAGAATCAATGACTGAGGCCTTGGCTACACTAGAAAAGTCAAAGCGCTGCCGCGGCAGCGCTTTGAAGTCTGAGTGTGGTCAGAGCAGCAGCGCTGGGAGAGAGCTCTCCCAGCGCTGCACGTAAACCACATCCTTTATGGGTGTAGCGTGCAGCGCTGGGAGCCGTGCTCCCAGCACTGCCGCCCTGATTACACTGATGCTTTACAGCCCTGCATCTTGCAGCGCTCAGGGGGGTGTTTTTTCACACCCCTGAGCGTGAAAGTTACAGCGCTGTAAAGTGCCAATGTAGCCAAGCCCTGAGATGTCTTATCTTACTACCTGTCCCCTAAACCACCCAACTCTCTCTTTACAACTTACCTGATTTGCAGTCTGTAAATCTCTGCCCTACAATGTACTTGGCATTTCAAAAATAAAAGCCACTGCTCTTTCCTCAGCAAAAAAGTTTGCAGATTGCTATTTCATTTTGGAGCAATGAAATTCAGGAGCAAGGCTAGGAGCAGGAGAATTAAAAAACTTCCTTCTCTTTCATTGTTCTCTGCTGAATGATCCACAAACAGCAAATATATGCGGTCCTAGAGCAAGTCAATTATCCTGCTCCTATTACTGAAAGCAAAGAGACATGAGGTTAAATACACCACTGAGTTTCTAAAGCAAAGAGACACTTCCAGACCAAAAAATCCTTTAAAATTAACTCCTTTTCTAGATAATAAGATACATACACACACACACAAATACTTAAGAGTCAATGCTATTACACTTTTCTGAAGAAAAAGAAATGTATAGCTGTGTTGTTATGCTGCCTCCTACTGGCAAGAGAGTGTATCAAAACAGACAAATAAAGATGGCTGAACAACAAATGGTCACTTAGCATGACCATAAAAATAGGACTCGTAGCCTGTACTACGGACAGGCTTCCAAATTCAAGACATTCTAAAGAAAGGCACAACTGAACAGTTTGGATTTATGTAGCTTTATTAAGGTACTACTTTCTATTCCCATCTCCGACATTGCCTATGCGCTAAGGATACATTTCAACCACATAGAAAGCAAGTAATTTTAAAATATGTATTTCCTAGAAATGAGGATTGTAATATACTGTATACAAGGGGGCACTTTCATATTAGTTCATTTGCCTCAGTGTTTGATCACAGAAATCCAATATGTAAAATGTAAGCTACTTACTTAACATTTAACAAATAATCAATCTATTTTTTATTTTGTGTGGGATGATTAACTGTATGATCTTGGGAAAGTTTCTTAACTTCTCTATACCTCAGTTTCCTCATATGTAAAACGAAGCTTAATGCTTATCTTTACGGGGTGTGGTGATGCTTAATTAATTGAATTTTATAAAGTGCTTTGCAATCTCAGATACCATGTAAAAGAATTATGCTAAAATCAATTCTGAGAAACAGAGAAAGAAGTGTTACAGCTAGTTTAAATTGAATGGATGTTTCTATATATCAGAGTCTGATATGGAAAACCTTTGTTGACATTACTCTGTATTGTAATAGCAGCGAAAACAGGGACATTTAAAACAGGCCAAAAATGTGTATATATATTGTTCACTTACTTTTTTCTTATAGTCAGGTCTGACAGCGGTACACATCTTAGGCCGGCTCCTAACACCATGAGGAAGGATGTTAACAACACTGTTACTCTGAGACCTAATACAAACAAAAATTGCAATATATTAAAATTTTTAAAAATAAAGCAGTAATAATGCTAAGAATGAAGCTGAATACATACACATACATGCAACCTGAAACTGCTTCTTGACACGTCATCTTTTTCATAAATACCTACATAACCATGAAGCTTTGTGTTATTACAGATATCAACCAAGACTTCACATTGTAAAATACAGACCTCTCTATATTCAAGCTCCAACCTTTACATTCTTTTGCAGGATTTGGGCCAATCATATATAAGCACCTTAAGAAGAGAAAAATACTATACAGTTTCACTGGTACTCATCCTGAAGGTTCCTTATTATGCACAATGGACGTGATCTGAAATCTAAAAATCTCTGGACTATATATGTAGAGGGAGAAATGGACCCCACATGTGTTCTTTTCTGAACACTAAATGAAGCAGTGAGTTTTGGTTTTGGTTGGGTTTTTGGGGGTAGGGGAGGGGAGAGGGAGGTTTGCTGCTTTCTTTCATGAAGCAGATTTACACTTCACCTTGAAGAAATAAATTATTCACAGGAAAAATTTGCTTTCTTTGCAGTACTTGCAATTAACAGAAGTTTTTGATGGGTTCGGATCAAGTTGTCAGAGGTTGCGTGCATAATACATTTCTAAAAATATAAGTTACAATTGACTGATTCTTTAAATACTTTTCCCTCCAAATCTGATTTAGGACTGAGAAACTGCTAGATCAAAAACAACTTCATCTTTAGTGCTGTAATTTCATTTGCCAGCTACTAATGATGATGTGTTTCTGTCATCAGTAAACAGAAGGAAAATAGATATATCTTGACAGAGTTAAATGTTGACAGCCTTATGAAATATGGCATTTATCCAATGAAACAGCACTTGTACATTTCATATTTATGTGGCCATACATTTCATATCTATATGGCCCTATGTAACCGGGCGAACTCACCCCCGAGGCGCCTCCTGCTGGTTGCTTCAGGGAATCAGCTCACATACACAGCTCAGAGCGCCCTCTGCAGGCCGGTGATCTGCCTTCTGGCTTCCGCTACTGGCCCCATGTCCCTCCCTGGACCCCGGTGCCCCTTCTACTTGGGGTTCTGCTCCCTGGCAGTAACCCCTTTCTCTTAAGGGTTTCCCCCTCCTGGGAACCCCCCCACTCTATCCCCACTTTGCCTCAGGGTCTTGGCAACTGCCCAGTCATTAGCTAGCCCCCACGCCCTGGGGCAGACTGCAGTGTTAGCCTCTCATCATTGGCAAAGGGGTTTGGACCTGCTGCCTTGGCCTACCCCTGGGTTGCACCCTGCAACCCTAGTACCTCTCAGCCTACTCCTAGGCCGCAGCCTGGGGCTTTCCAGGCAGGAGCTCCCCGGTTCTGCTGCCTTCCCCAGCCCTGCTTCTCTCTAGGTACCTTTCAGCCTACTCCTTATAGCAGCCAGGCCCTTCTCCCTCTGAAGACAGAGACAGACTTTTTTGGCTCCTGGCCTCTCTGCCCTTTTATAAGGGCCTGTGGCTCAGTTTGGGGCATGGCCCCAGCTGCAGCCACTTCCCCAATCAGCCCAGCCTGAAGGGCTGCTTTCTCCAGGCCCGGCCCCCTCCCTGGGCTGTTTTTAACCCCTTAAGGGCCGGAGCAGGGATCCGCCCTGCTACACCATACAACTTGAAGTTCATTCACAACAAAAGAAAGCATTGCATGTAGCAGGATGTCTGTGTCCCAGGGAGCACAGACTAGTGGAGTATTTTTTTCCCCTGAATTATTCAATTACATGAAACTTAAAACTACTGCAACACTAATACGCAAATAAGAAACCTTAAAAAAATGCTTCCTGCTCTAAACCCCCTTTCTGTAAACTTGCAGAGATCCTGGGCTTACCCACCATTTCTGAACTACAACTGAACATAGATAATTGCATTTGTAGACACAAATAAAAAAAGTCCAGCCCTGGTTCAGTTGCCATCCGTTCATGCAACGTATGCATTGTGTGCCCCAGAAAAACTAGCTGCCTGTGGTCCCATTCTGTCCAGCCCCCTTGCGCGAACGAGCATGGAGGATGCCATTTTAAAATTGTGTCGTCTGCACAGTGTGACTTAGCTTGTACCACACATGCAAGGGTATATTGCATGGAGGATGCCATTTTGTGGAGCATCAGGCATGCAAGTGTGTAACTGAATACACTAGGTATGCACTGGAGAGTGGGACCAAGATAAGCAGCAGTCAGTCAGTGGTAGCCACTAGCCAAGTTCTGCTAAATTTATATACAGGAGAACATAGAAATTCATATAGCACACTATAGACTAATTATATGCACACTAAAATTACCATGTTAAACAAAGCCCGTAGATAGTTATATACATTATTGATTTGAAACTTTACTGTTTTCTAAAACAAAATCTATTTAAATATTTATGGTGCTCAAAAACCAAGATGTCCCCCCTACTGTTTCCACTTCATTAGCACACCTGATTCTTTTCCTGCTTTAAAGTGCATCCTTGAAAAATGCCTTTTTATATGCTTCTGTTTCATATGTTCTTCTATTTTCTGTTCTGTACCATATACTCTCTGACTAGCCAGCACTTTCAAAACATTATTTCTCTGTAAAAGCTCAAGGCATAGATTAAAGTTCCACACAGGTTACTGGAATAAAGTCTCATTAATGGCAAAACACAAGTGTGGAAAATAAAGAGAACATCAAGTATGTCCAGGAAGGGGATGGCAGCAAACACTGTTACTGTTGTCCTCATCAGTACTATCCTACAGCTGAGACCAAGCCAGAGAGAACTCCCATGGCAAGCGTAGAATTAAATATACAAGGCATGCAAGTGTACAAATGAATCATCTGTGATAGATCAAAGTTAGTGGCATAAACTCTTAATCAGTTTAGTACAAAATTAGTTAAATTCAGTTTAAGTGACTACATAATTAAAACAAATAATAGTAAATGGACAGTCAAAACCAAAATCGCAATTAGTGAGTTCTTACAGAAAAGCAGGGAAATATCTGAAACAGTATTTTAGTGACGCAATGTGAATGGATCTGTAGGTGTGCAGAAATAAGGTATAATGCTGACCCTGTCTACCTTTTTATCAAGGAAAAGGAAGTGTGGAATAAGGCAGGATACAATGGCCTAAACAATCTACAAAATGTAGACACCATGAAACTAGCCAGAAACACCTAGCACTCTGCATACAGTTACAAACATTGGGACAAGCTTACACTGATCTTCAGTTAGATGAGCAAGAGAGAACTGCTGTGAGACAACACATATAAAAATTTGCTAAATAGTCTGATTTTGACAACAACTAATTTGTGCTGTATGTCATCTTGGAGAACAAGAGCTGGCATTTCATGGGCATAACAAATCAGATGATTCTCTGAGACAGGGTAGTTATGTAAAAATCCTAGAATTAGTCAGTGAGTTCAATTATTTACTCAAGCAGCATCTAGAAACCTCTATTGTTTTTTCAGGAACAACAAACAGAACTCAAAATGACCTCATCAAAGCAGTAAGTAATGTTTGATTTAATGTCATTGTCAAAGAAATTGAGGAATGCCATTTGTTATTATTTTACTAGACGAAACCTCAGATATCGCCAATAAGCGTCAGCTTTCGACTATACTGCATTATGTGAGCAAGAATGGTGATGCTACAGAATTCTTGGTTGGTTTTACCGAAGTTAGCAACAATTGAACTGCAGCTGGCCTTTATCGCTATGTTGAAATGGTGTGCCAGAAGTTTAAATTCAGTGACAAGTTGGTAGCTCAGACATACGATGGTCCAGCAGTAATGGCAGGTCATGTAAGTGGGCTTCAGAAACACATTTGTGAAAAATTCCCCTGTGCATTTCTTGTTCATTGCTATACTCATTTTTTTAAATCCTGCCCTCAGTTTTCCAGGATACAATATCAGAGAATGACTGATTCTTTTAAAAAATTTAGAAGGAATATCTGCATTTTTCTCTTGATCTCCAAATCAAGCTGAACTTCTCTGAAACGTATTTAAGCAAAGCCTGCCTTCTATTTGTACCACAAGATGAAATTTTCACTCAAGGCTTGTACAAACTGTTAAGCAGAACAGAGAAGTGTAGTCAAAATCCAGGAGACTAGAATGTTAATCTTTTACCTCAGCCAAGACTTTTCTGATCATGCTTGATGATTGTCAGTTTATGTTTCTCCTTTGCCTCTGGAGTGACATATTTTAAGTGACAAGAGAGTTATTTGATGTTCTTCAAACCAAGATGGACAATACTGGGTTTTGTATTCAGCAGGTTTGTGAGACACAATAAATTCACCAAAAGCGACAAACTATTGATGAGTTTTGGAAAGACGCGTCAGAGCAAGATGCACATGAACCTCAGGAAAAGAGAGCAAAAGTAGGCCAAGCAACATGTAAGCATCTCTTCTCTGAGGTTACTGACAATGTCAGAAACAGATGTCAGTAAGATCTGAAAGTGCAGCGAAACTTGAATTTCTCCAAAAAGATTCAAGGAGTTCCATACATATTTTCCAGCTGATAGTCTCATATCTCTGCAAGTACATTATCTCAGTCTTTTTTATATTAGTCAGCTGCACTCCGAACTGTTTGCTGTGTACAACTCAGAACAGCTCCAAGGGAAAGATTAATTTGGACTTGTATAGAACTATTCATATGCTGGATTTACATATTTTGCTTGTCTCAGGTCAACAAGTCAGATTCCTTAATTATGACTATTCCCTACTCTACCGCCACGATGGAACAGTCTTTTTCAACTTCAAAGTGCATTAAGACATTCACATGCAACACTCAGCACAGCAAATACTTGTCCAAATTGGCTTGAGTGATCATCAGAAGGGAACTGCTCATGTATCTGCACAGCTTACCCGATTTCTACACCTTGGAGTTTCTTAAAAAAAAGATAGAACAGTGGATTTTCAGTTTCAGTACAAAGGTCAGACAATCACATATTTGTATATTCTCAGCTTTCATTATATTTGACTACTAGTATTTGCCAAAACATACGTATCTGGTTTATTAACTGCTAGAGGTAGGTTTTTAGAAAATAAATAGTTTCATCTGTCATCTAAAAAGTTGCTGTATGCCTTAACAATTTCACTGCGCACCACTGAATTGCACTCATTTCTGATAGTTGGCTGCAGGTTCGAGGGATGAATGCCGGGTCTGCCAGAGCAGCTTCTAAAGATTGAGAAGAGCCTCACTGATTGGTAGTGTGATCTTGGAGGAAGGATGTGTGGAGGATATCAATCAGTTTATGCTGCTGGTTCCTGACTTCCTCCAAAGGAATCTTCAGGGAGTCTGCAATCCTGCACAATAAGTCCTGAAAATTCTGAAATTGTCAGCAGATGTAGGAGGTGGAGGCATGATAGCCTTGCCAGAGGATGAAAAAAAGTAGTGCTGGTGGAGCATCCTCCTCCTGTTCCTCCTCTTCAGTTGGAACAGGTGGGGGTTCAACTGCTGGAGAACAAGAGACTAATGGAGAAGAAAGAGGTATAGGTCTCCAGCTTTGCTTCCTGGGAGAGTTCCCAAACTGTGCCCTGTACATGGCCTACGGGTCCCAATATGGTCAGTGTTGAGGGAGTGGAAAACATGGCTGCATCCATAGTGGTCCATGTCAAGATTGTGGACAGAGAGGACGAGTTTGTGTGATTTGCCTAGCAGATGAGGGAGCAATGGAGCCCTCTTCTTCCTCCTCATCACTAGGGAAGAGAAGTGTCATCCTAGGGGGAGAAAGGGAGGAGTGTTGTGAGTCCAGAGAGGAGAGTGGAAGTGGGGGGAGGTCATGTTGAAGGAGTGAAGACTCAGGAGTGTCAGATTCCGGCAGATCTTTAGCATATCAAGTCTTGGGGGTGAGGGGGAAGAGCATCATCTGTGCCAATGTATGACTCAGTGATGAAGGGTGTATTCTCCTGAAGTGTCTGAAGATGGTGCCAGAGACTTGGCCGGCGCCAACTGCTTCATCAGTGTCGGAATGGCACCAGTGCCGGCATTTTTGTCAGTGCTGTAGCTCCTGAAGTTGGCCTCTCTCACTGCCCAGAGTTGGGAAGCTGTGCCAAGGGCTGTAAGTCTGCCCAGTTTGGATCTTTAGACCGTTTCCTCATGTCGGTATCAGGGGTATTTGAACAGGTCCAGGAGCTGTGTCCGCTGTCAGACCATGTTGAAGCAACAGACCTCGCTGGGAACAGTGTTCTTGTGGGTTGTGCCTCAAAGTGTGAGAAGGCAGCCCTTTTCTTTTCATCCGAGTGAGAAAAAGAAAACTCTCTTTGGGGGACATAGGGACTGAGGATCAGCAGACGACCTGGCAGAGTGTGAAGGTCTCTCCGCGGAAGAAACTGGATCCGGGTCCAATGCTAGTCGCAGCCATTTCCCCATGAGGAGAAGTTTTAACCTAATGTCCCGGTCTTTCTGGCACAACAAAAGGGGTGGCATCTTGCTGTACATTTTACGAGTTTTTATTTTCATAGACTGTAAGGCAAGAAGGGATCACATGATCACCTAGTCTGACCTTTTACATAAAATGTCATTTAATTTCACCATAACCCCATATTGAGCCCAATAACTTGTGCTTGGCTAAAGCAGGGGGAGTCAATTATTCTTTGTCAAGGTCCGAATTTCTTGATCAAGGTATAGTCAAGGTCCAGACTCCAGAGCAACATTTTTCACACCACACATGCCATTCATACAATGCTGTGTAATATACCCAGGGCCTATTGCTTATATTTTAGTGAATTAACTGAGAAATAAAACCACTTTATAACCTCAACATAACCTCCAAGAAAGGGGTAATAAATTACTTCTGGAGACTTTGAGAAAGTATATAGATAAAATGTCAAATAGATACAAATATAGTACTAAAACACTTTGAGACAACTGTTTTAAGTTTTAATGTGTTCTGTCAAATAAAATTATTGTAGGCATGTATATATATATAAACAGTATAAACAGTTGAAACGTTCAAGCCTTTTGTGGTTTATTTAATAAGTATCAGAGTTTGAAAGAAAACACTTAGTACACATGAACTCTTCATCTTTTATGATTCAAGTCTGTCCAATAACAAGTACACACTCACCTACATATGTATTAAGCAAAAGAATCCTAAATAATTACTGTGAAATACCTGTTAAAACTGTAGCATCAGTACTGAAAATGTAACTTTATACAGCAATACAAATTTAAAAATAAAATATGCACAAATAATGTATAATTAGACTACTCGCTATCAGTGGGAAAAGTGACACACTGGATAAGTTCCTTGAAGTCTGGAGAAAGGTCAGTCAAAGCAACAAGGAGGCAATTGCACAGATGATCATCAGTCAGAACGGAGCAATTACACGATTTAATGTTGTTCGCTGTTGAGAATCCTGGTTCACACATGTATGTCAAGCCAAACATAGTCAAAATGTTAAATGGCACCTTCCTCAAGTGTGGATACGTGCAGAGTCCAGCACAAGGATTGTCCAGAAAGTTTCAGATGTAGTTTTGGTGTGCTGCACCTTAACCACTTCATCTACCTACTTGTAAAACAGTAAGCTCCAGTTGTACTTTTGCTTTTTCAACATCTGTAAATGACGCTTTTGCTTGAACACAACAAGTGCCATTTCCTTATATCATGAATGGGTTCCTTACAAACAAGATGATGTCCCTAACACTTTCAAATTCTTAGAACCTCTGTTGGAAGTTTTGAAGAAGCCTGTCCAGAAATGATGCCATCCGATTCATACCTGCAGTATTCTGGTAGCTTAGCAGCATCAGAAAATGCAGCATCTCCCCAGTTTCCAAATCACTTTTGAAGAGACTACGTTTGTTTTGAAATGAAGCGACACTGCTGCGGAGATCCACTACATTTTAATTTACAGCCGGGGGGTGGAAATCACAATCACTTAAGTGGCCTGTCAAATCAACAAGGAAGGCCAATATCATCATGCTTGTAGCATCCCTCCAAAATGCATATAGCTCTTCTGCCTTTTTCCCTGCAATGTTATGTAGGTATTCTTCTACATGAACTCAAATTTCTCGCAGTCTTACAAGTACTTGCCCTCTGCTCAGCGAGTGGATGTCATCATGAATCAACAGATCATCGTAATCACCAGATACTTCTGAAAGCAAGCTTTTGAACTGCCTGTGTTGCAGTGAATACTTGAACCGAAGCAAGCGGACAAGTTTAATCACCACTGACATATTAGCATACTCATTACTAAGCTTTGCACAAAGTGCAGTTTGGCAGATTACACAGTGATAGGAAAGCAAACTGGTGTTCAGATCTTCCAGACATTTCACAAGCCCTCAGTGACTACTGATTATTGCAGGAGTGCTACCTCTTGTAATTGGTGATACAATCTGATTCACATCAAAACATTCATTAGACAAAACAGTTTATATAAATCCCCACCTGATGTGAGATCATTATCTGGTATAAGGGACAACAAATCCTCCACGAATTTCTCTCCATCAAAAAAAACGGACATACAGCACTAGCAGAGCTATGTCCCTGATATCACAGGATTCGTTCACTGCCATGGAACCTTTTCCTATTTTCAGTTTCTCATACAACTACTCAAAAACGTCTTGTGCCATTATCCCAGCGCGCCTAATAGCTCTTGTGTCTGAGATTGGCAGTTGTCTGAATGCGTCAACAATGTTTTTCTTCTCTGCAAAAAGGGTTTCAGCTGTAGTAACCATACGCTGCTTAATAATGTCCACATCCGGGAAAGGTTTCTGTGTTTTGCCATTGTCCACACACACTTCAATGAAGCTTCAGTTGCCTTTTCCTAAGCACAAGTGGCCTCTGAAATAATATTTGTGTTCTGAAAATATACATCCTTTAACAAGGTGATCTTGTCTGATCTTAAACAGGAGCTCAGTGGATATTTGTGGTCAAAATCCTAGTGCTTCGTTTCATAAGGCTGTTTGATAGCCCCGCTTTTAACAACAACCACATCGTCTGTACAAATTAAACATACTGGTCAACTCTTTGGATGTTGTGGCAAAATAAAACAGTAAGCGTCAGTCCACTCTTCTTTAAATGAACAGTTTTTGGTGTCAACTTTCCTTTTTAGCTGCCATGTTTAAACACAGTGACATTAAATGTTAAAAGAGTGGGAGATGGGACTACCTTGGCTCACCTTTGCTTCTTCTGCGATTCCTAGGGCTCTTCACCCCCCACATACAGGTCAGGGAGAGGGGGGAGTGCAGGGAGGGAAAGGCACAAGAGCCCTCCCCTTGTCACAGGAGTTGAGGGAAGGGAAGAGCAAAGCTGCTGCAGGCCACTGAACTCTATCTTCTGCTTTCTGTCTCCGGTAAGAATGACACCTACTGAGGGTGACATATAACCCGGGGGAAGATGCCCCCCCACCCTCCCTAAATGTTGCATCTACTGTGACTCCCTTTGATCAGGGGTGCACAAAGCATGGCTGCCACAGTTGGGCTAAACTGCAGCTAGGACTGAGCTGCAATTGTGCCTTCTGACCATTTGAGTGCGCTGTGGCCCCTACAGAGCAGGCAGTCGGGCCCCTTCGCTCATGCTGCTCCTCAGTGGCAGACCAGTGTGGCCAGAGGATGGTGAAGGTAGCAGTAGCAGGGTGAGTGTTGGTGCCAGGCTCCTCCACCTTACCCCGCAGCCCCAGCTCCCCCAAGCCCGCCAGCATGCAGCCAGTCACTTGTCTACCTGTGATTGCTCCCCCAACTCCCCATACTTATTACCCATGCTCCTCTCCTTCCCCCGAGTTTCGTGGTCTGGTCAAAAGCCTTTGGCGGTCCACCTATTGACTACCTATGGACTAAAACATATCTTCCCAAAAGGCATCCATGTCTTGATTTGGAGACATCAAGAGAAGGCGAATCTGCCACTCTTCTTAGTAGTTACTTGTTAATCACCCTTTCTGTTAAAAATGCGTCTTTTTTCTAATTTGAATTTGTTTCAGCTTTCAACCTATTAGTTCTTGTTATGCCTTTCTCCATTAGATTATAAGAACCTGTTAGTGCCCAATATTTTTCTCCATGGAAGTATATGTACACTGTAGTCAGGTCACCTCTCAATCTTCTTGTTGCTAAACTAAACAGATTGAGCTCTTTAAGACTCTCACTGTAAGGCATTTTCCCCAGTCCTCTAATCATTTTGGTGGGTCTTTTCTTCACCTTCTTCAATTTTTCAACATCCTTTTTAAAATGCAGACATCAGAACTGCATACAATATTCTAGTAGTGGTGTTACTAATGAATATAAAGAGGTAAAGTCACCTCCCGACTCCAACCCACTACTTCTGTTTATACATCTAAGGATGGCTTTAGCCTTTTTTCCAGTAGTCTAACACTCAGAGCTCACTATGATCCCTAAATACTTTCTGGTGTCACTGCTTTCCAGGATACATTCCCCCCATGCTCTAGGTCTGACCTGTATTTCTGGTTCCTACATGTATGATTCTTGCATTTGGCTATATTAAAATACATTTTGTTTAAATGGGCTCAGTTTATCATCCAATCCAGATCACTTTGTATGAACTTTGAATGAACTTAGAAGCCAATGTAGGCTTGATGTACAGGTTTTCACACGAGCAATCACTATTCCGGAATTGGGAGCAGTGTTCTGCACTAGCTAGAAGATTCTGTATGAACCTCAGGGGTAAGTGTAACCCCGGAAGCAACAACAGCTGGATGACCACTTTAATGTCTTTACAAGGAAGAATTAGTACAATATCCCAGCCACGTATAGACAGAAAAAGGCACTTAAGGGCTAGTGGCAACAATGAATTCAAGAGGCCACTGAGTCCACAAAACCCTTTCAGGCATAAGTTGGAAATATACTCTCAATAAGTGCTTCTGACACTGCCTCCCCATCACTCCTTCAAATGCTTCCCTTTAACAAAAACAAAAAAAAACCAAACAAGAAGTACTTCTCTATCAACTGAGTTGTAGACAATTTGCTTTTAGCCATATGCCTGCATCCACCAGACACTAGAAAAGTAATTAAACTGTAAAATCTGAGTTCTGTGAAAAAGCGAGCTACACTTGAATATTGTTTTATTGAAACGATAGTCCCAAAATACCTTATTCTGCCCAGTAGCTTCATATAAAGATTGTGCAAGCAAGCCAAACAACTAGATAGAACTCTAAAGAACCTCATTTGGCCTTTGGGATCAACCAGTGATTGCCCAGCACTACACTGGGACTTCTTTGAGATGAAGAAGGAAATCCCTTGATCTACATCTATGCCCTCCTGGCAAGATACCACAGTCTTACCAATGATATAAAAAGCTGTTTTATTACTTTGCCCATGCAAATCCCACGAGCCACCCTCCACCTCCTGCTGTTCACGAGTCTTTCTTAAGCTGAAATTCAGAATTAGCAAAGAAATTTAGTGACTGTTGTGGCCACTCTTCCTTTTTCCCCCCATGGTTGGGAGGGTGAAGAGGGGTGCTAAAACATACAGTGGAATGGCACCACCCAAGGGACACTGCTATTGAAAGATTCTGATCTCACATGTATGGGGCGCATGTGCACCTAGAGAGGGATCCACACAGACAAAACATGAACTGAATGGAGAGTCCAAAGAGCTTTAGATCGAGGATGTAATTAACAACCTCATGAAGTACAGGAGTAAGATTTTCTCATGGAGGGTATCCTAAGCAGCGAACAAGTACAGGGTGTCAAGCGCTATTATTTCAAGTCTGGGTGAAGAATCTGACCTTTGTTTGGCAATAATAGGTCTGAATAGTCTAGAAAAATGTTATCAGAGACTGAACTGACATGTGGAGGAGATCAGTTAGCTTGAACTGCAGTAGTCAGTAAAGAGCTATCAGGATAAGACTAGCAGGGATCTTCCAGACATCTTTAGCTGGCTCCATAATCCCTTCACTTATAGGCATTACTAACCTACGTGGACCATAGGGCATCAAATAATGTATGGGCCTTTTTCCCCTCTATCACTGAGGTCTCAATCTCAAGGGTGTCAAAAATTCAAGACAGCAGCTCAAACAAAGCACCAAAATCATCTGGACCTGGTACTGGAGCCTGTCTGTTCCTCATCCATCAGGAGTTCTTCCTCCCCTCCCCTAAGAGTTTCTGTGGGAGATCTTGAAACTGAGGCTGCATGTGATGCTGTATGGAATATGTGAGACGCTTTGTGATATTATTGATACCAATATTACAAAATTTTAATGAATCTTACCACATATGCCATGTAAGGTATCAGTGGGAAAGTTATGATTTGACAAATATGATAGTTTTGTTTATATGTTTGTATCATCTTTGTATCGTGAGTTATGAATGTGTGTGATATATTTGTATTTCACGCTTAGGCTGTGTATCTAGATGACACCTCCAGACAGAATGACATCAGAATTAAGTTTGCTTGATGGCCTATCAAAGGCAATCAGCTATACAATGAACCCATTGAGAGAAGGCAGGAGCTATATTCTGTGAGTCAGCAAGACATGTAGGGGCATATCTGTGAACAGGGGCTTAGTGTGGGGGGATCCAGGCGTGGGGTGAGAGGTTTCTGTGTGGGACAATCTGGGTGCGGGCAGCTCAGTGAGAGATCTGGATGCACAGGGGCTTGTTGAGGGGTTCCAAGTGCACGGGCAATGGGATTCTGCAGGGGATCCAGGTGAAGGTGCTTGGGACTCAGCAAGAGGGGGTCTGGGTGTGGGGAGATGGGGCTTCCTTGCCATTTTCTGCAGAGAAGCACAGGAACTGGGGGGGGTAGGGGCATGTTTTTTTGCAGGCACACAGAATTACCCCAGGAATAAATACTGCTAAGAACCTGATATATGAACTTTGAAGTCTTATGTATCTGATTGCTTTACCATTTAACAACACTCTTCTTGTTCTTTTCTTTTTTAGTAAACCGTTAGTTTCAGATATTAAAGTACCGGCTGGCTGCATGGTATTTTGCATAAGATCCAAACTAACATTGACCTAGTAATGTGGCTTTGGGGTTCAGAAGAGCATTTTGTATAGTGAGCAGAGTTTTTAAATAACTCCTCATCTTACTGGACTTATGTCCTAATTGGGAAGCAGAGAACTGGAATGCAATAAAGGAGGCTGTGTGATTTCTTTTTTCAGCTTCCTGATAACCCATATGAGTGATCATGAGCACAGTCTGTGACTGGCTGGTGAGTCTCACTGCAGCATTAGCCACCACTTTTGGGAGACTCTGCTCTCCTTTTTGCAGACTGCCCTGATGTTAGCATTTTCAGTGAGGGCGACCCTAGGCATCCTGAGTCACATGCCAAAAGAACGAGACTCTCCACATTTGGATGATGATCAGGAAGAAAACCTAACTCTAGATGGCGAGTCCCATTAAGTCCAGTATGGCCATAGTGGAAAGCTGTATGGATAAAGTTGACCAGATTGGTTAAAGATATATTGGTTGGGATACTGACATCCATGCGATGGGTAAACCAGGGCTCTGAAATGAGTAGTTCATCCCTTCAGATCAGAACTACCTCCTGAACTCAGTGAGCAAGAAGGTGAAGGTTCCTAGATGGATTTTTTGGGGGGTTCGAGGGAGTGAGGGGAAATGCGGTGTGACCAAGAGAAGGAATGGTTCTCCTTTAAGGGCGGGGTTCTGATCTCTGAGGTAATGTTGATACTTGGAGCTTAGATGTCAGAGCTGGTAATGGATGAAGCACCCTCAGTACTGAGGATGGTAACAGAAGAGGGAACGTCCATCAATAACAAATCAGATGGAACTGTTAGTGCCTCAATTGCTGATGCCAACTCTGGTGTTAGTACCATGATTTTTGGCGTTGGGGAATCAGTACCAAACACAGGGACTAGGAAAACCTTCAGACCCTTCAGCACCAAGCTGGAAGTTGAACCTGAGTCACTTGCCCCATAGCATGAGCAGGATGTGTGTTCAGTTCTCAAGAGGAGAGTGAAGGCAAAAAGCTGTTCTCAGACCTCTGAACTTTTCCCTTCTTAAGGGAGGAAGATTGGTTCCGGGAACTATGCTTGGTCAGGTGCTCTGACCTATCTTGTGTGGGTGTAGAAAAAGCAGTACTCATCTCTGGTGCCAGAGCAACTAGTGCTGAGCTGGTTTTATGCTTGTCAGAGCCAGGTCAGATTTCTTACTGATACCAGCCTTAGGAGTCTCATCTCAGCTGATGGGAAAGCTGATAGACTAGAACTTGAAGGTGAGAAGTTCCATATTGGAGCTCAATTCCTGTTCTTCTGGGTCCAAAGGGTCTCTCATACACTTCCTTCCAAAGATGTAATTTTAGCCAGATGTCTCAAGATTTTCTCCTTCTTGAGAATGACAAGCAGACAGAGTAACGGGCAGACACATGGCTCTGGTTGAGACAAAATAAACAACAGCTATGACTTGTCTAGAGGACTGTGCCTGCCAAAAGATGGGCAAGGTGTGAAGGTCAATGGCTATAAATTTGACATTTTAAGCAGCTGTGGCAAAAAGTGCTGAGAAAAAATAAGTTACAAAAAAAAGAATGTAAACATTTTTTTTTTTTTACGGGACAATTTCTAGGAAATTAACTTTAACTACCTGGAAAAGGATAGATCTGGAGAATACACTAAGGGGATGGCTGCAACTGCTCTGCCCCTTCTGCCCATAGTTTACGGGGGGAAAAGGTCATACAGGGCACAGATGCAGCCCAACAGTCACTGCTATTTCAAAGATTCTGAGGGGGCACATCCCCACATAGACTGGGATAAACATGGACAAATACTCAAAGGAGAGCCTAATTTACTGTATCTCAAACCCAGCAAGAGGTTTTCATACACTGTGGATGTGAAAAAATCATGCATTACTCTCACATTTTGAGGTCTATTATCTCTGGATGTGGAGTTGCATGCACAAACTCCCTCTATTTGAGAGGAGAAAATAGACCATTTTGTATGTTACCTCTTACATTTTCACTGTTATTACCAGTCGGCAACAACCATGAGGGCAATAAAGGAGCAGTAGGGAATGGAATAAAGAGAAGAAAACAGTTTATTTTCAAGTGGCATATAAAACCCTCAAAAGGTCCACAGAATAATATAATGAGTATTATGAAATGATTAAACTGAATTCTTAAAGAAGGTTACAACTGTGCATATATGCAGTGTCAGAATTATTAGATAATTAGTATAAAAATGTAAAGACTTTTTAAAATAAAAAACAATATTCATCAAGAAGTACAGTTATATCAGCTACTTATAACTTGTTAGGTGACTACAGGACTTTTACACACATGCATAACAAGAGGTGCAATATCCATTACAATCAGCCTTTCATGCAGTACAACCCTCACAAGACTTGAGGGTGCATTATTCAGTATAGCAACATACTTTGCCAGATGATAGCTCATATAACTACTGCAACACTGGCAAATCAGCTAACCTGTATATGACCCATAACAACTTAACAAGAGGAACTGCAATTGTAATAAGGACAATTTACTTGTACGTGAATACCAAAGATGTACTAGACCAGTAATCACTAATCCATTCATTCGTAGTAACAGAAATCAAGGGCAGATGTTAAATTCATTTTTCTGTGTACCTATATCCTGTTAGAAGTTTATCAATGTAACCAAATTAGCTTTTAGATTTTAAATCTTTTCATGTTTTAATTGCCTTACATTATGTATGCAACTGTGTTCAGTTAACCTTAAAATGAAAGATGTGAGACACTGCAGAAAACTGATATTATCTACATTGTCTTCAGTTTATCTATCCCTGTTATAATGAATGACCAGCTCTTGCCTTATGTTAATAAGTGTAACTAGATTATCTGTGTAAGCATAGGAAATAGAACATTAACTTCAAAGTTGTGGGTCAGTGTGTGTGCTCCACAAAAAAGAATCTGCAGTCATATGCTGTCCTCAAAACACTTGACAGCCTGTTTCAGCTATAAAAGAGAAACCTCAGGCCTGATCCAAGGCCTCTAGTCTGCTGAACTTTAAACAGGAAAAGGTTCAATCTGTAGGATGGGGAACTCGGAGTAGTTACTTAGAATACCCTGTAAAATCAGTCTATTCCATCAGTGCTACAAACCTGATCTAAGGACTTTGTAATCATTTGCATGTATACGATTAACCATTCATAACTCTATTCTTTCATTAATAAATCTTTAGTTTAACAAAGGATTGGCTGACACCATAGTATTTGGGTAAGAACTGAGATACATATTGACCAGAGGGTAAGTGTCTGATCCTTTGGAACTGGTAGAACCTCATATATGGTGAACTGGGTTTTCAGTAACCTTTCATTATATCGGACCAATTTGTCTGGATGGGAACCAAGGGCTGGAAAGCCTAGAGGGGCCTGTGTTTGGCTTCTTCTTAATGAATGCGGTGCTAAAGAAGCTCTTTTGCTACTTATTTGGTTAATCTAATTATAGAATAAACCACCAGTTTGAGGGAACTGTCTGACTTGTTTCTTGCAGTCTGCCCTGAGTGTGGCATTCTCAGTGGGGTTCATTCTAGGCACCCGTCACAACTACACTCCCACATTTTGAAGTTACTCTGAAGCTTGTAAAAGATTATAGCAAAGGCAAGAGATTTAAAGCAGCAAATTTAACTAAAACTGAAATTGAGTGTTTCAGTGTGAACACTCAGACAACCTTCAAGGACAAGAATGAACATTTATAACAACTGGAATAAATGTAGAAGCAGCTAGGAAGTGACAATCATGAGAATATGCACTAAACAGACTTCAGCAGAATCAGGAAAATCACGTAACAACTCACTGCTCTGAAGATCTCACACTGCCTCTTTGAGAGTCCTGAATAATCCAGAATTAAGATATCTAGGTAATTTACGCACTCTATACTTTCTCTCTAAAATTCTGTCTACACGGCCCATTTTACCATACTGCGATTGTGTTATAACTGGGCAGGTCAAAAAAACAAAATAACTGATCATGATTTCCCCCCCAGTTTATGAAAACATTTTGAAATTCAATTTTTTTCAACCAGCTCTACTTATAACATAGTCTGATCCTACCTTTGTACTCAGGGTCAAGCCATGTTATAACTATGTAAAAGGGATGTAATATGCCTTTTGTCCCATCTACACTGGCAAAACCAAATTAAAATGTGATAGGTGGAACTATTCTCTGTCAACATCCCAAAATACTGAAATGAGGATGTAAACAAACTCTAAAAACATGCCAAGTATAAAACAATTCTTCACCTCTCCACTGCAGTAAATTTAGTTACAATAATATTGATGGTTCTGGCTTCTTTTCATGTGTGTTGTAACATATGTTTAGCTCAACTAATATGGACTAAACTACAGTTGGTGCTAAACAACCAATGGGGCCCGTGGACGATCGAGATACAAAAGGAGTACTTCACGTTGATAAAGTCATTGAGGAGAAACTAAATGAATTCTTTGCTTCAGTCTTCATGGCTAAAGATGTTAGGGAGATTCCCAAACCTGAGCTGTCCTTTGTAGGTGACAAATCTGAGGAATTGTCATAGACTGAAGTGTCATTAGAGGAGGTTTTGGAATTAATTGATAAACTTAACAGTAACAAGTCACCAGGACCAGATAGCATTCACCCAAGAGTTCTGAAAGAACTCAAATGTGAAGTTGCAGAACTATTAACTAGAGTATGTAACCTGTCCTTTAAATCAGCTTCTATATCCAGTGACTGGAAGATAGCTAATGTAACATCAAATATTTAAAAAGGGCTCTAGAGGTGATCCTGGCAATTACAAATGGGTACGTCTAATGTCAGTATCGGACAAATTAGTTGATACAATAGTAAAGAATAAAATTGTCAGACACACAGAAGAACATAAATTGTTGGGCAAAAGTCAACATGGTTTCTGTTAAGAGAAATCATGTCTTACTAATCTATTAGAGTTC
>NC_133778.1:71257892-71295235 GCF_003597395.2 Chelonoidis abingdonii
CATAGAGGTTAAGTCCATTAATGGCTATTAGCCAGGATGGCTAAGGAATGGTGTCCCTAGCCTCTGTTTGTCAGAGTGTGGAGATGGATGGCAAGAGAGAGATCACTTGATCATTATGTGTTAGGTTCACTCCCTCCGGGACACCTGGCATTGGTCACCGTCAGTAGACAGAATACTAGGCTGGATGGACCTTCGGTTTGACCCTGTATGGCCATATTTATGTTCTTATTACATTTTGTCTAAATTCTAAGTGAAAACAATTTTGTGTTTTAGGCAGTACTTCCAGTTTTAGCATACACTCTGTATTACTGACACTCACAATGGAATTTGTTTGTTCTGAGATTCTAGGTACATAAAAGGCAGATTTGTAAAAAAAAAAAAAAGTGTTGTCATTTCTTCTGTTTATCAGCTAAGAATTCTGAAACAGCAGGGAGGGATCGCTCAGTGGTTTGAGCATTAGCTTGCTAAACCCAAGGTTGTGAGTTGAATCCTTGACAGGGCCAGTTAGGAATCTGGGGCAAAAATCTGTCTGGGACATGGTCCTCCTGTAAGCACGGGGTTGGACTAGATGACCTCCTGAGGTCCTTTCCAACCCTGATATTCTATGATTGTTTATTCATCATTATACAAAAAGAGTTGCAATGCAATGATCCAGTTAAAAGATTCACTTTTCAGTTAAAAATTACTACAAAGACTGTAAATTTTATTTATTCAAGACACTTTTTTTGCATAGATAATAAGCAGAGAAGGTAAGTCTACACTGCAGGTGGGAACATGCTGCCCATCCTGTGTAGACAGATTTGCACTAGCTCCACTCAAACTAATGTGCTAAAAATAGATGTGTGGATGTTGCGGCAGAATGGTTGCTCGAGCTGAGACCCGAGAGTAGGATGAGCTTGGACTTGGGTGAATAGCTTGTGCTACTGCCTGTGACATAACATTCGTGCTTCTATTTTTAGCATGCTAGCTTGAGCACAATGAACACGAGTCTGTCTACATAGGTTGGGAGGTATACGCCAAGATGCAGTAAGGACATATCCAGACTTAAAACAGCATGAGCCTGCAGACCAGAATGCTAGCTTGGAACAAACTTTAGTGTTTTTAATAAAATTTATGATTTTCTCTCTCTTGCTTTTAATTTCCTACTTCTCAGCTTCAGAAGGAACCAATGAATTTGCAGTTGTTTATTTACTTTACATATTTTGCTACAGAGAACCTCAATCTCTCACTACTAATTCAAGTGTGATATATCTGTTCAGGTTCTTACGCAAAGCATTCCAGAAAAGAGAGCACGAAACTAAGACACACAGATGAGAGATTTATTCCTGATTTTGCACCAATATGCTTTGTGAACATGGTCAAGTCACTTCACCTCTTTGTGCTTCTTTCTCCCCTCCCAGCTTTTTTCCTATCTTGTCTATTTTGATTCTAAACTCTTTGGGTACATCCACACTGCAGCTCTTAGTGTGCCTCACAGTCCAGGTCAGGGGTCTCAAACTCAAATGACCACGAGGGCCATATGAGGACTAGTGCATTGAACCGAGGGCCGCATCACTGACACCTCCCTTCGCTGCCTCTGGTCCCGCCCCCACTCCACCCTGTCCATTAGGCCCTGCCCTGCCCCACCTCTTCCCAGCCCCATTCCAACCCCTTCCCCGAAGTCCCCACCCCAACGCTGCCCCGCCGGAGGGGGGGCGGGGGGCGGAAAGGGTGCAGGGTGCATCAGGGGCTCAGGGCAGGGAGTTGAGGTGCGGGAGGGGTGTGGGATATGGCAGGGGGCTCAGGGTAGGGAGCTGGGGTGCAGGGTGCAGCAGGTGACTCAGGGCAGGGAGTGCAGGAGGGGCGCGGCAACAGGCTCAGGGCAGAGAATTGGGGTGCAGGAGGGGTTCAGGTTGCAAGCTCCAGCCCTACGCTGCTTACCAAGAGCGGCTCTGAGTTGGCAGCGGCGCGCACTGGGGACAGGGCAGGCTCCCTGCCTACCTGCCCACTCTGGCCCCCAGCCCCGCGCCGTTCCATTCCAGGAAGCAGCTGGAGCGGTGTCCCTGCAGCCCCTGGGGGAAGGGGAGGAGGCTCAGGGTTCCACCCGTGTGCTGCTCTTGCTGCTCCTCTAGATACCTCCCACAAAGCTCTCATTGGCCGCAGTTCCCTGTTCCCGGCCAATGGGAGCTGCGGGGGGCAGTGCCTGGAAGGAGGCTCTCTGCAGGAGCCCTCTGCCGCCTTCCCCCTCCCTGCCTGGCCCAAAGGGGCGTGCTGCCAGCTGCTTCAGAGAGCGGCGCGGGGCTCACAACAGCACAGGGGACAATCCCACAGGTAGGAAGAGGGGCAGGCGGCTTGGCAGGCCACACGCAAGAGCCCGCAGCCTGCGGGCTGCGTGTTTGAGACCCCTAGTCCAGGTTGACAGATTCACACTAGCTCTGCTTGAGCTAGTGCACTAAAAATAGCAATGTGGATGTTGTGGATGGGCAGCCAATCAGTCTAGCTGCCTGAGACTAAGACTATGCTACCCCCTCGGTCAGAGCTTGTGAGGTTAGCCAAAGCCACCACCCATGCTGCAATGACCACATTTTTAGCACACTAGCTTAAGCAGAACTAGTGCGAGTCTGTTTACCTAGGCTGAGAGGCATGCTCCCAGACACACTGTAGACAAACACTTTGAGGCAAATGTCTTTCACCATGGGCTTGTCTTCACTGCATTTTAAGCTCAAGCTATCACTCAAGTTTTGCTCCTAAGACTCCTGTCCACACACAAAAAAATCTAGCTTATGTGGTGCTTTAAACTCAAGCTAACTGGTCCATCGGCCAAAGGGAATGGGGTGAGGTATCTGAAGTACAAATGTTGCTCACATTTGAGCTAGTAAAGTAGTAGGGATGCAGTAACTCATCAGCTGCTAATCATACAGACACAATGCCACATTGCCACAACTGTGCTGACATAACCCCATAGTGTGGGCACAGAAAAACACTTCTGTCAGTTTAGACTGTTGGTGTATGAATACCACCTCAACAAATGACAGTAGCTACATTGACAGAAGTACTCTTCTGGCAATATAGCTGCATCTACACTGAGAGTTAGGTCACCACAGCTTCATCAGTCAGGAGCAGGATGAACAAAAATCAATGATTTTTTAAAAACAATTTTAAAAATCAGATATTTTTTATTTAAATCGGATTTTTTAGATAAAATGCTTTTTGAAGAAAAACCTATCTAAAGATAGTTTTAATTAAGATACATTATAGCTCAAAGATATCTCATCATGGAATAGGCATTATAAATTCTAATTCTATAGTGTATAAAACAATATATTCATGTAATGTTTAAGAAAGGTTTTGTAAATAAGTTCCAATAGTTCATGGATTAGGGATCCAATTTTACGGGATTCCAGGAGCTTCTGTATAGATTAACCTAAATAATCTTTCTATATACCCAATGGGACTCAGTGCTCAGTCTAGAAGATACCATCAGAGATGCTTAGTTTTGCAGATCTCAAACTGTGGATTTGTGTCTCCAGAGATTACATGCTTGTTAACGTCAAAAATGTTTTTAATTAATTAAATAAATAAATAAATAAATAACTAAATAATGTGCAGAGGTGAGAAATAACAGACCTCAACCCTATTGTCCCTCTGCAAATTTGTGTACACAGAGTCAATCCCTTCTCTCTCTCTAAAAGTGCAAAGTTTCAAAAAGTTCAATGAATAGAAGATTGTTGGGGGTGGAACAGATCTGCACAAGTAGGTGTCTGAAATTTTAAGATTCACATCCCTTTTGCTGAGGGACAAGAGAAGCACCTGACTGTCTCCCCATCCACTCACTCCAAGGGCTCCTGACTGCTGTGAGAGAAGAGAAGTTTCCACTATTATACCTCTGCACAAAAGCCCTCTAACTGGGTGAGTGCCTCTCTTGCTCCCACCTGACACAGGACTAAATGCTCCGCTATTACCTTAGGTTTGCTTCCCACATTACAGAAGTGGTTGGTGAAGATTCTGCATTTGGAGAAATATAGCTGCTTCCATCCCACCTTACAAGGGAGAGGAGTTAGAAGCAGCTCTGGCTCAACAACTGGTAAAGACACAATCTCCTGGTGGTGCTTTCAGCGCAGACACTGAACAGAAAAGCAAAAATGAAAATTCTCTCTGTGCTTATCCCTCCTGGGGAGTGAGGAAGATAGGACTGCTAGAGTCCAGTCAATGAAAATACCATGTAAATCCTGTGATTATTAGGAAAAGTTACTGTAGCAAGCTTTCAACCTTGGCATTTGGTTTACAATTTCAATTTTATCTTTGCAATAAGATGGGCTAGGACAGGGGTCTCAAACTCAGATGACCTTGAGGGCCGCATGGGGACCAGTGCATTGGCCTGAGGACCGCATCACTGACACTCCCCTTCACTGCCCCCAGCCCCTTCCATGAGGCCCCGCCTCTGCTCTGCCTCACCTCTTCTCACCCCTTCCCTGCCCCCATTCCAAACCCTTCTCCGAAGTCCTCACTTCAACTCTGCCCCCTCCCTGCCCCCAGGGGGTGCAGGAGGGGGCTCAGGGCAGGGACTTGAGGTGCAGGAGGTGTGCAGGGTACAGATGGGAATTGGGGTGTGGGGTGCAGGAGGGGTGAGGGGTGCGGTGGGGGCTCAGGGCAGGGAGTTGGGGTGTGGGAGGGGTAAGGGTGCAGCAAGGGGTTGGGGTGGAGTGTGTGGCAGGGGGCTCCAAGCAGGGGGTTGAGGGTTGGGGTGCAGGGTGTGGCAGGTGAGTCAGGGAAGGGAGCTGGGGTGAGGAGGGGTGTGGGATGTGGCAGGGGGCTCCGAGAAGGGGGTTGGGATGTAGAAAGGGTGTGAGGTACGGGCTCCAGCCCGGCGCCGCTTACCTAGAGCGGATCCGGGGTGGCAGCGCTGCGCCCTGTGGTCAGGGCAGGCTCCCTGCCTGTCTGCCTGCCCTGTCCCCAGCCCCGCTCTGCTCTGCTCCAGGAAGCAGCTAGAGTCCCTCGGGGTGGGGGTGGGGAAGGGGAAATGGCGCCATGTGCCGCAATTGCTGCTCCTCTAGGTACCTCCCACAAAGCTCCCATTGGCCACGATTCCCAGTTCCCGGACAGTGGGAGCTGCAAGAGCACAGAGCCCTCTACTTGCCTCCCACCCACCTGCCTGGGGCTGCAGGGACATATAGTAGTTCAGCTGCTTCAGGGAGCAGCATGGGGCTCGCGGCGGCACAGGGTAGGCGGGCCACACGAAAGAACCCTGCGTGTTTGAGACCCCTGGGCTAGGAACTGTTATGTAAATGATTCAGATTAGAAGTGACCTGAAAGATTAATCATTAAGGTTCATAGGCTCTGCTGGGGCCAGACAAGTCTTCAAAGATTCAAAAATTTTCATGGCTAATAAATCAAAAATTAACCCTATCTTTCCAAAATATTCCAAGGGGCTAGTTGTTGTTGAAGGCAACTCAATAAAACAGATGTGGCGTTTCTAGGCCCAGCTGCATTTGAACTATAACATTCCAGAAAAAATGCCACAAGACTTTACAAAAGCAGAAGACCTCTTACTTTCAAAACTCTCATCCCTCTATGATGTTGAGTCAGAGTAACCTCAAACTCCGCAAAGAGGAAAAAAAGTCCTTCTCTGGCTTACAGAACATACATTAGAATGCTTAATTTGCAGATTTTTGAGGAAGTTGGAAGATTGGTCAAAAGCCAGTATAATGGAACGTTAGTTACAAGTTAACTACGAAGTCACAGCCACAGCATGCATATAAAAAGCACTAAATAAAGAACACAGTGTGACAAAATGAGAGCTTAAAAAGTTAACATAGCCTCTTCCCATCTAGACATTCTGAAATAAGACACTCAGGGAGTAGAAAGGGGAAGGAAGGAATAATAGATGAAGTAAGCTGCCATTTCTTCACATTCATGTGCAAAAATAAATCTGTAAAGAAACAGTTACTGAAAAGACAAGGGTTAATAGTTCAGCATTAAGTGATTAATATTTGTAAAAAGCCATGTACGTGCTCAGCACTTAACCATAATACTGCTACTAATTATAATCAGGGCCGGCTCTAGCCATTTCGCCGCCCCAAGCACGGCAGCACACCACGGGGGGCGCTCTACTGCTCGCTGGTCCCGCCGCTCCGGTGGACCTCCCGCAGGCGTGCCTGCAGATGCTCCACTGGAGCCGTGGGACCAGTGGACCCTCCACAGGCGCTCCTGCAGGAGGTCCACCAGAGCCGCCTGCCGCCCTCCCGGCAACCAGCAGAGCACCCCCCGCGGCATGCCGCCCCAACCACGCGCTTGGTGCGCTGGGGCCGGCCCTGATTATAATAGAGCTGTTGCAACACTATGGTTAAGGTTGTGTTGTTTTGCACTTTAAGCGGGAATTGAGCCTGTTTAATAGGAAACAAGTATATAGCCCAAATTTTCCAACCACTGAGTAAAGTTTGAAATTGCGGAGAGGTTTCAAGAAAACCAGTTACTTTCCAAATGTTCATCAATTAAAAACTATTCCCACAAAAAAAAAAAAAAAGGCACTTTGACCCTCAATTTGGGGACCTCTCTAGCTTAATAGTTATAAACTATAGAAAGGCAAAATAAAATTACCTAATTTGGTAGGTTCTCTGGAGTTATGTAATTATTTTGTTAATTATTTGTTAATTCATAGAAAGAAAAAATTAACATTCTTCTTGAAAATGGGGTCCTATGGCAGCAACCACCACGCTGAGGTGTGGAAGCCTTTTTGAACAGTTCAGGAGAGGAACGTATGCTTTCAGTAATGTTCTCTGCACCCCAAATCAGTGGCATAGGGATGGATGTTTGTTAGGCATGGGGCTTTGCACTGTTTGAGAAATCTTAAACGAAGAAGCTGCTAGTTCATTGCTACTGAACAGTTTAATGAAGAGTAGGAACTCTGATAAAGCAATAGCTCACTTCACAAAGTAGCATCATCACTGAGTTCTTTGAGAGAGGTCCAGTTCTTCATAAGAGAGTTTTGCTACACTGAAGATTCAGCTAAAAACATAGGAAATTAATAAGCAAAGAAACACTGCATTCTGCATTAGTTAAGGTTATGCTATACCTAACTAACACAAAACCTAAAAGACAAGGAAATGAAAGCATAAAGCTTATCCCTTAACTAGTAGCACCACTACCACACACAACAGAGAACATCCCAAAATCTTAATTCTTCCCCAATAAGAACGCCAGCCTTTCACCACCACCTTACCCAAGCATGAGTGTGTAATTTTTTGCTAATATGCAGAAGGGATGGTATAAGTGTGCGTAGCAAGACCGTGGATGACATAATGGTGTTTATGTACTGTCCAAAATTAATCGTAGGGTTTAGGAACATCTACTCTACCCAGCTTAAATTCTTGTTTTTCCCCCTCCCAACACACAATTTTCAATCATTCTAATTTATTTCAAAATACCTCACTGGAATACCTTAATGGGAACATATCGAAAGGATAATTTGACCAAGGTTCTGCAGTCATCTTGATTGTGTACATCCCCATGCCACCAGTATTAGTTCAATCCAGTTTATTAAAAAAGCGTGCAACACCTGAATTAGTATTCTTACTGGCTCTTGTGTTTTTCACCCTTCATTAAGCAATATAACCAAATATTTGATCCCTTTTGGTAATCATCATAAGTTCCATTCTGACAGCCAAGTATTTGGGCAGTAGAGGACAAAGGAAGTAGTTTAATTTTTTTTACCAATTTATTTTTCAACTGGGAAGTCTTAAGTAACAATTTTTACTTATTAATTCTATCAGATGTCTAGTGCATGTACTTTGATTAGTTAGTATTAATGAGCTGTCATTCACACAGAAAAATGTATATTAAACTCCCTCAAAAAAGTCTTGTTTCCTGGATGCTTTGGCAATTATAAAGCAAATGTAAACTGGAGTGGTAGAAGTCAATAGTCTGTTTGTGCCTGTCTAGCATTAAAGAGCTGAATGCAATTCCATCACTTAATTCCAATGCATTAGGTTTTCCGCATAGCCAATATATGCGCTCCGATATTGCCAGGACAAAGCAGCACACTTCATATATCTGTAATAAGTAATCCCATTCCACCCTGTTGAATGCTTTCCCTGTCCAGACACATGGAGAAGAGAAGGAGAACTGAGTTGCATTCACTTTATATTCAGTATGCCAATGCGCTCACATCACCTACTTAAAAAGTGGCAATTCTTCAACAAAAAAACTTCAAAACCAGACTTCAGCGAGAAACTGCAGAACTGGAATTAATTTGCAAACTGGACACGATCAAATTAGGCCTGAATAAAGCCTGGGAGTGGATGGGTCAATACAAAAAGTAATTTTCCCTCTATTGATACTCACACCTTCTTGTCAACTGTTGGAAATGCACAACATCCACCTTGATTCCATTGGCCTCGTTAGCACTACAAAAGAAAATTTCCCTCTCTTGATATTCACCCCTTCTTGGTCAAATGTTGAGAATAGGCCACTTCCATCTTAACTGACTTGGCCTCATTAGCACTGAGTGCCACTCCCCCTTTGTAAAGCAACTCCCATCTTTTCATGTGCTGTAATATTTATACTGCTTACTGTATTTTTCACTCCATGCATCTGATGAAGTGGGTTTTAGCCCACAAAAGCTTATGCCCAAATAAATTTGTTAGTCTCTTAAGGTGCCACAAGGACGACTCATTGTTGTCACCTACTAAGTTTCTGTACTTTATTTCTCGCATATGACGTATCCAATTTTGTTGGGATCTGACTTTCTCTCTTTAGTGATAAAATGTTAGTGTAGATCTTAACTTTGGTGCTCAAAGATAGCGATTTCATTATTTGAGTCCATGATCCTGCAAACACATGTGCACAGGCTTAACAGGATTTTCAAGACTACTCAGAACATAAAGTTAAGCACGTGCACATATCTTTGTTGGTTCGAGACTAAATGAGGAACTAATGTGCCCTTCACCCTATCCTTTGAAAATACAGATTTTTATACTGGAGCCTTCTGATCACAATGAGCCTGCCAGCTTGGTTTTACAAAGCTATCTTTCTCCAGAGGGATTTAGTTATATTTAATTGCTTCTCTCATCTCTTCACATGAAAAGGATCCCTCAATGTCATCTCTTTCAAGATTTGTTAATTTAGGTAAATTAATCCCTTTCATAAAACTTGTTATGTTCAGATTAGTGTCACCTTTTAAAACATTAAAAGGTTTATATTATTCATAAAATTCAGTTGCTTATTTCCACAGGAAGAGTGTGAATGCCTCATTGTGCAATTAAACTAGAAACATTTCTTCATGTTTCTTTTGCCTTTTTTGACTGAACTGGATCGATTTACCTGCCCTTTCACCAAATTCATATTGCTTTTGCTTTGAAAAGACAGCTTTTGGTTAAAAAAAGTACTAAATTCACATTTAGCCTTTATTAAATCCTCCGGAGCCTGTTGCTGCTCCTGTTAAAATCAATAGGAGCTTTGCCACTGACTTTAATGACAGCAGGATCAGGATCTTAATGTACTATCACAGGATATTTCAATTGAGTGCTGTAATGTTGCATTTGACTCTTGCTACTCTCTCCCCACCCCCCAAACACCCTCATTTTCAAAGCTCTGTGCTTTACTGTCAATATTTCTTTAAGGTATACCTGTGACAAGAGACCTCTTTGCAAAAGGTCCCTGAACCTTTTAAACAGCTCTTACCTCAGACCAGAAACACTCATTATACCACAGGGATATCATGTGAGGTGTCAAAAAACAGTTGGTAGCTTCTCAAGATTCAATCAATGTGAGATGTATGTACAGGTAATATTTAAAAAATAATATATTTATACTGAAAGTATGCTTTATGGATGTTTTTTAGAAATTAATCCCCAGGACTTGATGTGCCTCAAAGATGACCCATTCAAGTAAGAGGGAGTTGTCACTGCTCCTTAATCAGCCAGTGAAGTAATGCAAGACTCCATTGACTAGCCTTGCTCCCTTCACAAACTATCAAAGGAAAACTATCAGAGGCACCACTAATCAAAACCTGTCAGAGGTGAAAAAGAAAAATTACAACGGACAAAACTTTGCCCTGGTTATGAACAGAAATAGCAGGCTGTTTTCAGTATTTAGAATTCAATAAGGACAAATGGAAAGTACTCCACTTAAGAAGGAACCATCAGCTGCACACATACAAAATTGGAAATTACTACGTAGGAAGGAGTACTGCGGAAAGGGATCTGAGGATCACAGTGGCCCACAAGTTAAATATGAGTCAACAGTGCAACACTGTTGCAAAAAAATCAAAACATCATTTTGGGATGAATTAGCACGAGTGTCGTAAGCACGACACGAGAAGTAATTCTTTCGCTCCACTCTGCACTGATTAGGCCTCAACTGGAGTACTGTGTCCAGTTCTGAGGGCCACATTTCAGGAAAGATACGGACAAATTGGAGGAAGTCCAGAGAAGAGCAACAAAAATTATTAAAGGTCTAGAAAACATTACTTGTGAGGGAAGACTGAGAGAACTGGGTTTGTTTAGTCTGGAAAAGAGAAGATTGAGAGGGGACATGATAACGGTTTTCAAGTACATAAGAGGTTGTTACAAACAGGAGGGAGAAAAACTGTTCTTCTTAATTTGAGGATAGGACAAGAAGCAACGGGCTTAAATTGCAGCAAGGGAGATTTAGGTTGGACATTAGGAAAAACTTCCTATCCGGGTGATTAAGCACTGGAATAAATTGCCTAGTGAGGTTGTGGAATTTCCATCATTGGAGATTTTTAAGAGCAGCTTAGACAAAAAGCTGTCAGGGATGGTCTAGATAATACTTAGCTCTGCCGTGAGTGTAAGAGACTGGACAAGATGAACTCTTGGGGTCCCGTCCACTCCTATGATTCTGATTACACAAAGATGGGAGAAGCACTCTGGATCCATTCACTGAGGAAACCCCTTGGGAAGCAAGGCTGCTTTCATGAACGTTTGGGTCCTCGTTCTTGTGAAACCAGCCAGCTTGACAAAAGACTGAACTTTTGGAGGCAAAAACCTATTTTATATAGGAAAGGTAAGGTATTTTTTATAGGAAAGGTAACTATAAGTGTAGACTCAAATTTGTGTTTTATGATTTTGTTTATCTACTTGTTTCCATTACTTTCTCTCATTTCATAAATCTAGTTAAATCTTTATTCTTTCTTATAATAAAACAAAAGGAGGTTTATTTAAGTCCTCACAAGTGCTGTGTGGTTTATAATAGCAGTGGTTTAAAGTAAAACTGAAACTGGGGTACACTGCAACTTTGGTTACAGAAGATCTGGAGTTCATGAAAAGCCAATGTCATGGGCTAGATATTACAAGGAAACAGTTCAAAAGGATTCGGAGATTGAGATGCACCTACTGTTAACCTGCAACATGAAGAAAAGGTGGCATAAGCCCAGAGGAGAGTGCTTGATGACTGCAGGTGTAAGGAAGTTGATATCCAACTACTACAAGACAGACTCCTTTTCACTAAAGGGAGGGGATAACAAGGTGCCTTACTGTCCTGGGTACCCTGAGAACTGCCACAATATCTTAGCATTGGCCTGCTAAACCCAGGGTTGTGAGTTCAATCCTTGAGGGGGCCACTTAGGGATCTGGGGCAAAAATCTGTCTGCGGATTGGTCCTGGTTTGAACAGGGAGTTGGACTAGATGACCTCCTGAGGTTCCTTCCAACCCCAATATTCTATGATCTTACTGGACCTGACCAAAAATCGCAGTAACTGAAGAGACTGCTCCAATTATGTTTCATAAATTCTTCAATTTCCCTTTTAACAATTACAAATATTTTTGAAATGTATGAGTCTAGCCTCATCTTGGGTTTCTTCAGTTGGAGCTCACACTTGTACTTGACTTGTGAATGATCCAACAGGAGGCAATATAACAGTAGAACCTCAGAGTTACAGACACCTCAGGAATGGAGGTTGTTTGTAACTCTGAACAAGATGTTATGGGATGCTCCTCAGGCTGGATTGCTCAGAGCAGAAGCTCACAGCTTCGCCTGTGAACTTCAGCATCTTCACTTCCTGCCTGTAAGTGGCTGCCTGGCGAGTGGGGGTGGGGACTGGCAACTGGTTCTAGCCCCCTGGCTGCAAGGGTGATGAGAGAGGCACACTGGGGCACTATGGCATCAGTGAGCATGCAGAGCAGGCTGTTGCCCTTTAAAAGTGAGCTGCTCCTCCAGAGCACAGCATGCAGGCAGGAGATTGGGCTCTGGCTCCAGCAGCTCCCACTCCAGGCCAGGTTCCAGCAGGAGCTGGGGAAGTTTCTTTTTCCGGGCTTGGACTAAGCTTGCAAATTTATCCCCTTCCTGGCCAAGGGGGATGGGGACACTGCACCTGTGGCTTACAGAAAAGCAGCACAGATCCCAGCATTGCTCCTGCTCTGCTTGCTTGGGGGCTCACAGCTGCACCTGTGAACTTCAGTGTCTTCACCTCCTACCTACACGTGGCTGCCCCCCACGTGGCAAGTAGTGGGTTGGGGTGGGGGGACAGGCAGCCCAGATGTGCCTACTTTTAAGATGAAATACAGGCACAGTACAGTATTTGCTGGGGCTGGGGGGAGGGGGACGGGAAGCTGGTCTCCATTGCTGAATGATTGCTTACTTCCAATTCCACATGGTGGCCAGTTGACCGGTCACTCTGTAACTCTGGTGTTCGTATCTTTGAGGTCTATGTTTCAAAACCACCAATCTCTTGCAGTAATGCATCTGAGATAAGAAAAGATTGTTTTTGAGATCATGGCATAAAGGAGTGGAAGGTGTACTCCCTAGCCACAGCATAACAACTCCTCTAGGCTTCTGAGGCGGGGAGTTTACCTATTTCTGTGCTTGTATAACACCTGATGTTAACTAAGGAACAAGGCGCTGATGTTAACTGAAGTCTCTAGGGATTACAACAACATGAATATGAAAAAATTACAATAAAAGCCACCACCCTGTTGTGTGCGCCAGTGTGAAAAATGCCCCACTCTCTATTGATCTAAGCAAACAGTGGTAAGATTTGTCCAAAATTGGGTCTGGCACTATTTGTCAAGTGTCAGTGATGTGCACCAATTAAACAATAATAAATATAATTGGAGGATTTGTATTACTGTATTGCCTAGGAGCCTTCGTCATGGACTAGCACCCCTTTATGCTAGGCAGCACTGTACAAACAGAGAATTGCGGTCTTTGGTTCTGTATTTGTGGCTTTCACATCTTATCTCTCCTCAAATTTTGGAACAATCTTTCACTTCTTGTCTGCTGTGCGCTCTCTATATTTTCTTTCAAAACTCTCCAAAAATATCATTCCATAAACCCTTCCTCAGTGCAAGTCCAAAGTAAAGAGGGGACAATGTGAATTGAAGTAATTAGCCCCGAAGTTGCTCTAAGCCAGTGGTTCTCAAACTAGGGCCAATGGGGACTGCAGGAAGGGCAGCCAGCACGTCCCTTGGCCCGCACTGCTTCCTGCAGCCCCCATTGGTCTGGATCGGCGAACCGCAGCCAGTGGGAGCCGCAACTGGCTGAACCTGCTGACGCAGCAGATAAACAAACCGTCCCATGCCGTCAGGGGCTTTCCCTGAACAAGCAGCAGCCTAGTTTGAGAACCACTGCTCTAAGCTACACGGACCCTCTTGCAACTTAGATCAAAGTTTTTCAATTTTTGGGGTGCATACTGACCACATCTGGTAATTTCAAATATTAAAGCCACTGTGCAAAATTCAATTTGTACACCATAAGTAATTTATTTTACCTAGGTAACAGTTTTTTCCCCATTGTCCTCACAGTATTAAAGGACAGTCAAGTAAACATTATGCTTACATGTTAAAATTTCATGACAATTTTGCAAGGCTGCATTAAAGAATTAAGCCTCACAACACACTGGTGATGTGGGTAGGAATTATCGTATGTCTTTCCTAAATCAGGAAACTGAGACACAGGGAAGTTAAGTGAGTTGCAAAATAACAACGAAGCCAAGAGCTTAATATTCAGAAAAGGAATGGTCGTTTATGTGGGTAACAAGAAAATCAACAGTTACATTAGACAGGCCGATCTTGGAAGCTAAATTTTGTAACTAATTTGCTTATCTAAATTTCTCTTCCCACTCAAGAGAATAAACTGTCTGAACAATCCACATAACTGTTCATAATTTAAAAACAGGTAAGAAAGAAATAGATGCAATTAAATATCTGACATGACACTGTCAAAGTTCTTCTGACTGTTAAATTTATTACAAGATGGAGAATGCCAAGACCATACTCAGAAATGACAATTTAATAATATTCAAGTTATTTTCAATTAGTTTAATTTTGCGTTACTTAATGCAAAGTAGAACATTTATTTGACCATTTACTTTCATTTTGTGTGCACGCATACACACCCACATTTACAGAGAGAAAGAGTGCACTGTAAACTGTCAAGACATATTATTTATAGGACTTGTATTGTCATTACTCTGAGTTTATAAAAAGGCTGAGAGTTTACAATTCCAAACAAGCCTGATGGTACACAGTACTGATGGTACACAACATTTAAGTGCCATGTTACAATCTTTAGCCAATTTGTACCATTCAAACAATAAGAGCCTGAACCAATACTCACTGAAGTCAGTGGGAATATTCTCATTTACTTTGATGAACAATGGCTCAGGTCCTAAGAGAACTGAAGAAAACTCTTTACATTTGTATCATTTCTACTCTCTGACTGAAGAAAGATGTATTTGTGAAAATCAAACCCTCATTCCTCTCAAATAAACTCGTACAACTGTACCTTTAGAAGAATAAGTGTGTGGTCAAATTATATTAGGTCAGGAAAACCTCAATCTCAATACAGAAGAAAAATTTTCATCCGTAGAAGTATCCCTTGACTCACTCTTTTACTTGTTTGTCAAGACCATATAATATTTTAGGGTTTATTTTCCTGAAAACAAGTACACCTCTACCCCGATATAACGCTGTCCTCGGGAGCCAAAAAATCTTACCATGTTATAGGTGAAACCGCATTATATCGAACTTGCTCTGATCCACCGGAGCATGTAGCCCCGCCCCCCCCCGAACACTGCTTTACCGCATTATATCTGAACTCGTATTATATCAGGTTGTGTTATATCGGGGTAGAGGTGTACTAACTAGAAGATATTACATACTATATTTTCTTAACCATGAGCTGACAACAAAAGCATTACATTTCACTTATTTAACATAAATATGCTGCACAACAAACAAAACTTATCTGTCAGTTCACATGCCCCAAGAGACTGCCAACTGGATATAGTTCTGCTATGACACCGCACACCCAACTCCCACCCCTTCCCACCCCCAAATCACATTCATCCCTAATGTAAGGACCCTAGTGAAGCATGACATTAGCCCATATTGGACCCACATCATCCCACTCTTTGCCTGGAAAAAATCTCACAGTCCCACAATGTGAGAATCTCCATGAGTCATCCCTTGTGGAAATTTTCCACACTGTCCTATCAGGGGGCAGGGTTTACCACAAACACCATTAGGAAAAAGGCTGTGGGACCTGCCCTCAAACCTAGGAAATCCCTGGGTATCTGCAGGAGGTTAGGCCCCGTACTCCTACACTGGCTCTGATGCTAGCAATCTGGCTCCATAGGGGCCATGCCATAAGACAGAGGTTCTCAAACTGCGGCTCAGGACCCCTAAACTGAAGCCTGAGCCCCACTTCCCAGGGCAGAAGCCTAAGCCTGAGGACTTCAGCCCTGGGCAGGAGGACTCAGGTTGCAGGCCCCCTGCCTGGGGCTGAAGCCCTAGCTTCAGCTTTGGCTGCCCCTGCCCGGAGCAGTGGGGCTTGGGCGGGCTCAGGTTTCAGTCCCCCTCTTCTGGGGTCATGAAGTAATTTTTGTTGTCAGAAGGGGTTCACAGTGCAATGAAGTTTGAGAACCCCTGCCATAAGCCCATCCCTGGCTGCAGCTGCTCCCTAACTCTTTGGGAAACTAAACAGACCAGACAACACAGCCTATATGCTGGGGATTCTCTGTGAAGTCAAATATGGCATGATACACATCACCTGCGGCCTGTCCACTTCTCACATCCCCAGCTCACCCAGCCTCCAATCCCATCACCTATGTGAACTCCGACTAGAGCTCTCCACAGGATCCAGGAGACTGGGGAGGTGACAAGAGGAGAGAATAACAATGGCATAGGCGTGGCTGAACCCTATTTCTATGACAAAGCATGAGAAGGGTAGTTAAACTCTGGGCTGGTCTACACTGGGGGGGAAATCGATCTAAGATACGCAACTTCAGCTACGTGAATAGCGTAGCTGAAGTTGAAGTATCTTAGATCGAGTTACCTACCGTCCTCACTCCGTGGGATCGACATCCGCAGCTCCCCCTATCAACTCCACTACCGCTGTTCGCGTTGGTGGAGTTCCGGAGTCGACAGGAGCTCGTTTGGGGATCGATATATTGCGACTAGATGAGACGCAATATATCGATCCCCGAGAAAACGATTCCTACCCGCCGGTACGGCCGGTAGTGAAGACGTAGCCTCTGGAATAGGCTTCCAAGGGAGGTTGTGGAATCTACATCATTGAAGGATTTTAAGAACTGAATGGACACAGAGTAGCAGGCCGTCCCTAGGAGCTGGGAGGGCCCGGGGTGGAAGTTACAAATCTGTCACTTCTGGGACTGACCAAGTCAGCCAATCGCATCAGCCCATGGGCCCCCCACAAAGCACAGGGCCCGGAGCAGTCACCCCAATTTGCCATACCCTACAGATAGCTCTGCATACTAATCAGGGTGGTCCAGGTTTAGCTGGTCCTGCCTCAGCACAAGAAGTTGGACTAAATGACCTCTCGAGGTCCCTTACATTTTTATGATCTGTGCGTGAAGTATCCCGTCCACGTGCAGATGTTGGTAGAAGGGAAACAACATGGCCAAGGGTCAGCTAAATGATGTTTACTTTAGTCTGATATGATTTACTAAAAATAAACACCACTTACCTAACTCTTTTAGGCTTGACTCCATAGTCCAGGGTTGAGCGTGTCTGGGGCACCAGAGTACGCCAGCATGATTTTAGAAATCCTTAGAAAAGATAAAATGTGCTGTTGTCTATATGCAGAGTATCCTTTTCAGCCTAGTTAGTGTTCTGAGTAAGCATTTTTCATTTCCAGATTACTTTTAAAAGAAAAAAACAAAACCAGTAAAACAGGCAAACGTTTACAAGCAGCAGTATAACAATACATACATGTAATACTGACAAAACAAGTTTGGTAGGGGAACAGGTTTAAGTTCCAAGCTTTTAAACTATTCACAACGGTAATTAAAAAAAAAAAAAAAAGACAAACAGCTGTCATGTCAAAGAATCTGAACCATCATGAAACAAATTCAGACTGAACAGGTCATGGCCAGCTACACAACTAATGACAAACCATAACCTGGCTTCAGAGAGGTGCATAAATATTTAAGGCAGAATATGGCCCAGCAGTAATATTGAACTGGAATGTTTTTTCTTCTCTCGCAAGCTGTGATATGTAACAATTAAAATAGCAAATTTCAGATGATGGCATTTGACAAATACAGTTTTCAATGTATCTTTCTGTGCTGAAGATAGCCAGTAATCGTGAATATACCATAAGAATAAATGGTGTAATTTCAGTATGTCTGTACAGTACAGCAAATTCAGTGTAATTACGAACATGTTTGTATTCCTAAGCAGAAAATAAAACACTGCTCTAAATGAAAATGCCTAGCCAAGAGAGCTTAAAACGCCAAAGGACCACGGTCACTGCTCTGACCAAGCTTGTGTGCTCTGCTGCAGCAGTTCTCAACTGAGGGTTTGTGGTAGGGTGACCAGATGTCCCGATTTTATAGGGACAGTCCCGATTTTTGGGTCTTTTTCTTATATAAGCTCATATTACCCCCCACCCCGTCCCGATTTTCACACTTGCTATCTGGTCATCCTAGTCTGTGGTCCCCTGCTGTGTCATGAGCCAGTTTCAGGGGGTCCGCAAACCCTGATGCCCTATGGGGCAGAAGCCCTGAGCCCATGGACAGAGATGGGGGTGGGGTATGGGGAGTGTTGGCCCCCAATTGCAGTGCCAGAGCAGGGCAGTTTCTCACATCCTACCTCCTCACCCCACCCCCGACCAGGTCAGAGGCAGGAAGCCTAAGCCGAGCAGTGCAGGGCGGCTGCTGCTCTGCCTGGTGTCATGGAGCAGGCAGCCACTGTGCTCCCATATCTCTTTCTCCTACTGCTGGTGCCCAGGGCTAAGGCTACTCATCAGCTCCCAACACACTTTGACTGCTCGGGCAGCCAGTAAGAACGGCATGGGTGGGCGGACCTGGCTCCAGGGCCAGCAGAGACCTCGGGGAAGAGTGATCACAACCCTTCCAGCACACAGCCCCCAGCTACCCTCTCCCTGCACCAAGGTATTCCCTGTGCCTGCACACAACCGCTAGCTATCCCCTGCCAGCACACTGAGCAGCTTTCAATCATTGTGAGCTGAGCCCCTCCCTTCCCCCCATCACATACACACTTGGAGTTTTCATTTTTGGTTGTGCCCCTCCTCCAACCCAGACAGGCTGAGTGGCCTGCTGAAGTGAGTCAGAGGTTAGATGTGGTGCTCCCACCCCATACCCCGCTGTACAGAGCTGGCTTGAACCCCCCATGTGCCACTCCCCCAAAACAGAAGTCAAACTGTGCCCAAGTTGCCTCTCCCCCTCCCCGGTCCAATGCCTAAAGCCCAAAAGTCCCCCTGCCTCTCTCATTGAAGCTCAAAGCCCCTCTTCTTCCCCCCACTGGGCCCTGGAGTTTATATAGAATGTTATAGGGGCCTCAGAAAGAAAAAGGCTGGGAACCCCTGCTCTACAGGACAGGTACCTGGCTCAGCAGTGCATTTCTAAATGTTATGGTAGCATGAACCATAAAAGCCATACAAGAAAGGAACTCTTCTGTGAACCAACTCTTCTGCAGACCCCATGTAAAGGGGAGAAAACAGGGACACTTGACCAGGGTTCAGTCCAAGGGATCCAGCCAGACAGCCACAAGCCCATCAGCACCACGAGAAAAACAATTCAGGCTAAATTGTGGATGTTTCAGTTTGATTAAAAGTTATTTATATAATCTTAGTCAGTATGCTTGCACCTATGATCTCACGATCATCCAGATCTCATGAGGTTTACCTGTGTCAATTAGAAGCAGTATTAGAACAGAAGCAACCTCCTCAACAGTGAACTGGTCCTCCGACCCAGGCCAATGGGGACTGCGGGAAGCGGTGTGGGCCAAGGGATGTGCTGGCTGCCCTTCCTGCAACCCCTGTTGGCCTGGAATGGCGAACTGCAGCCAGTGGGAGCCGCGATTGGCCGAATCTGTGGATGCTGCACATAAACAAACCAGCCCGGCCCGCCAGTGGCTTTCCCTGGTGGGCCTCATGCCAAAGGTTACTGATCCCTGTTATATAGTATAGTATGCTCATGACTCGCATTATAATTTCAAGTACATCTCACAGCACAGAGGGGCTCCTCTTAAGCCAGTTGTATGCGTGAAACTAACTTCAAGTACTTATTCATTGTCCTGCCAGGAAAAGACAATGGTGGACCTTCAGAGTTAATGGGAAAATGTTGAAACTGAAAAGAAATCCCCAGTCTTGGAAAACTAATGAGGGCATGTCTACACTGGCAGAGTTAGTTTAATTTAATTTAATAATTGGAGATATACCAATCTCCTAGAACTGAAAGGGACCTTGTAAGGTCATTGAGTCCAGCACCCTGCCTTCACTAGCAGGACCAATTTTTGCCCCAGATCCCTAAGAGGCCCTCTCAAGGACTGAACTCACAACCCTCAGTTTAGCAGGCCAATGCTCAAACCACTGAGCTATGCCTCCCCCCCCCCGCCCCCCATGCAAACACATATGAGCCACAAGACCCCCAAAATGGTGAGTAGCTGCAGTAAGGTAAATCACTCTTCCCAGACCCTGCTTTAACTGGGCACATGGCTCTTGGAGAGAGCTATAACTGTGGGGGGAGGGAGACGCTGATAATCATTCCTGTCCCCACATTTTCCACAGGAGGTGATCATTAGGGAAGATATCTCACTGCTGAAGGTGAGAAGGGAATCAAGGGAGGGTCTTCTCCAAGACTGCGACTTCTACTCTGGCCTCTATGTGGCTCGCCTGTTGGCAGCAATGCTGTGTCCCCTCCCAGTGATGGCACACTGGCATGGGAAAGTTACTGTTAACAGGGCAAGAAACAAAGCAGTTCTGCCGAAGCAGACTGCCAAGTAGCTCCACGAGAGCTTCCTGGAGATCTCTAAGGAAGATCCACGTGAAGTGAGGGAGTCAATCAACAGCCTGTTCCTTCGCTCAGAGTAGGCATGTGATGGGAGACAAGCCCGTTTTCTGCAACCCTCCTGCCCCCAACAACTCACTTCAACGATTCCCAAAATCAAATCCACTTACCAGCGGCTTTCTCTCCTGTTTGTGCTTCGCCACCATCTGACAACTGTGACTTGCTAGCCTCCTTCGGGGTAGAAAAGAGCTCCTGGCTGCATGCATCTCTGACCCCCGAGTCATCATCTGCCACTGGGTCCCTCTTCCCCTCCTCATTCAAGATTTCCTCCTCCTGGCTCAGTCCACTTTCGACTGGCATGCAAGCCACCGAAATATCCACAGTGGTTTTCGCAGTGGAGGTGGGGTCATCGTTGAGAATCGCATCCAGCTCTTTGTAGAACCAGCAGCTTGCGGGCGCAGCACTCGAACAGCTGTTTGCCTCCTGTGCATTGTGGTAGGCGTTCCACAGCTCCTTCACTTTGACCCTGCACTGCAATGCGTCCCGGTCATGGCCCCTTTCTGTCATGCTTTGTGAAATCAGTCTGTAGGTATGATGATTTCTACAGCTGGAGCACAGCTGAGACTGGACAACCTCCTCTCCTCAAATGCTGATAAGGTCCAGCAGCTCGGCATTGCTCGAAGTGGGTGATCACCTGGTGAGTGAAGCAGGCATGGCCACCTGGAAAGATGCACTGAGACCACTCCATGTGTCACTGAGCAAACAGGAAGGGGATTTTCAAAATTCCAAAGGAATTTAAGGGGTGGGGATCACAGTTGGTTATCTGAGGGCAGGGCAGTAGAGTTCAAACCGATGACCAGAGAGGTGAGAACAGGCATTGTGGGACACCTCCCGGAGGACAATCACAGTTCTGTAATTGACCACAGTGTCTACAGTGGCACCACAGCGCTGTAGCCCTAGTGCAGAAAGCCATACACCTCTCGTTGGGGTGGGTTTTTTTACAGTGCCACAACTGCGTAGATTCTGCACACTACGTAGCTTGGGAGTTACAGCGCACACTACATAGCTTGGGAGTTACAGCGCAGAAAGCTGCTTTATTGTGCAGAAACTTGCCAGTACAGACAGGGCCTAAGAGAAAGGAATTTCTCCCATCCCGAAAATCACTGTAGTCTGAGAGAAAGAAAAACTGAAAACCCTTAAAGGAAAAGGGGTTTGAAGTGAAAGACATCCAGAAACTGAGGGCTAGCATCCAGGCTCTGACAGCAGAGGACATGCTGGAAAACGGTTCAGAGGCAACAATATAGAAATGTGAAGCCTGAAGTTGCATCTTTATGATTATTTTCTGTGCAAGTTGTATGTGTTTGATTTTCCTTACTATTTCATCTCTGAATCTATAATTATTCTATTAAATAATTTTATCTTTATCCCAAGCAGGTCTCTGGTGTGCACACTGCATGAAGTGTGTACCCCAAAGCATACTGATAACAGGAGCAGGTTTCACTCCTTCAGAGGTAATGAACCAGATGGGAAAAGTTCAAATTCCTGGTAGTTAAGATTTCAAGATAGAAAGATTTGGGGAGACTCAGAACCAGAAATGCTCTTGCGGTCACCCTGCAAGGCGTAACTACGCTGACAAAAGCCAGGGTGAGACCTTTATGCTTGTAGGCTGGCAACTGGTGTCAGAGCTTTGAGCCATAGCAGCACTGCATTAAAGCACCCGAAGTTACAAGGCAGGAGCTAACAGAATGCTTTATTGGTCTGGCTGATCCCCAAAACTTTACAGCCTAGAAGATCTGAGAGTTAATAACTGATCCGAGACGGAACACCGAGCTGGTCCTGCGGGAGGTCTAGAAGGGCTGAGACAAGATCACAGGGACAGGGTACAGTACCTCCAGAGTGCTTACAGGGCATTTGTCACTGGTGTATTATTCATGTATGTATCATACTGACATGTCTGGCTGTAAATACAAATCAGATAGCTTCTTTTCTTTAAACTTCTCAAGTTTCTGGCTAATGAACAACAGTAAATCCTCTAATTCTTCCAAACAGACAAGACCTCTCAACAGTCTGATTCAAGCAATGCACAAACTGGGGAACTGGATGAACACAAACAGCAAGGTGAAGGTGATTTCAATATAGAGACCGTGGAAATTGATGAATGAAAACAGGCAGATGAATTGTATGATTACAATCTAATGACTTTCAAAGAGTCTATCACCACCAAGCTCAGAGGAAGATTTGCAAGTGCGGCACTAATCTCTCCTGCTTCTATTTACTGATTCATGCTTTTTTAACTGATTCACAATTGTGGCCTAAACACATTACAGATTCTGTTCATCAAAAAATTGTTCTATCTAATGTACTGAATTTAAAAGAAATGCAGACACTGGTGAAGTCTGTGCCAAAAGATGTTGACGGCCATAATTTTCTTGAATTTCTTCTCAAATGTAAGGACTTCCAACAATAGAGAAAAGATTACAAGAGATACGCTTGTTTGAAGGGCTACCCACTAAGCACTGTACTGCTTCCCATTTTGACTATTTTCTGAGGGCGAGGACAAACAAAAAATGCAGTACACTGGCAAAATGTGAAGAATATTCTCCAGCTATGAAAAAATGTTTCAACTTACATCATAAATTTCCTGAACATAAAGAGAGCATAGACCATAAAACCCACTACTGCCAGTGGAAGGAATCAGAGCAGGTGTTGTGATGTGGATGGGGAACACACAGTAAGATCCAAAAATGAATATTAACAAAAGCTGCAAGATGGACGGCAATACTGGGATATCTTACATCTTGCTTCAGAAGGCAAAGCATTTCAAGGAGATAGTCTGACTGATGATCCATACAATAGCAACTTGGAACTCTTGAGTTACTAGATCATTATGACAACATAACTCAGGGCCATTTGGCTAGAGTAAACAAAAGCAGGTAGAGGATAGAATAACGCAAGGACACGTACATTACCTCTCATGAGAGAGTCAGAATGAGTTTACTGAATTAAGTGGTAAAAGCAGGCAAAAGGCCATTCTTGCAGCAAAAGAAAAAGCCATCTATTATCCTATCATACTCCTGATGCCTCTCACCATGAACAAAATGTGTTGATATTCAGGTTTGTATGTCAGGACCACAACAGTAGTGCATTTAACATTCAAGAAAGATTCTTCAGTTCATCAACTTTTTTTATTAAAGATATAGATGAAATGCTAATTGTCAGGTGAAACACCATAACATTCCACTTGATGAGGTCCAGGATTTGATTTCAATGTGTCAGGAAAATTAAAAGGCATATGCCTGCATTATGTTCAAAAATAGAATTGCTGTGTCTTCTCCTTGCGCTTCCGATTCACATCATCTAGTAGATGCTTCTCAGAACATGCAGCTGCAGCAGAAAGTAACATTTTAATTGTGTGCAGCAATTTGTGTTTTTCAGTGCCTCAATGACTGTGAGGTGGAAGACTATAACAAATAAGATGCACTGTTCACTCTATTCTCAGTCAGACACATTCTGGATTGCATATGCTGATGCTGTCCAAGTCCAAACTCTTTGCACACAAGTTCAATGGGAATTTATTGCATTTGGAAGCACAATTCAGATGCTTCCTGACTTATGCAAGTTGAACTTTACGTATGTCGGGAACATATACCCCACAATAATGGAAAAAAAAAAAAAAAAGCTTACGGAACTTTTTCCATAAATGCAGATTTCTGTAAGGCAGGTTTGCATAACCCGGAAAGCGTCTGTAGTGTTCTTTGCTTGTAGAAGGGAAAATAGCCAACAGGATTCCAACAACTTTTAATTATAGAGCAATTAACATGATTATACCAACAATGGAACAATAGTCTAGAGGAGGGGTTCTCAAACTGGGGGTCAGGACCTCTCAGGGGGTCACAAGGTTATTACATGGGGGGGGGTCGCAAACTGTCAGCCTCCACCTCAACCCCGCTTTACATCCAACATTTATAATGGTGTTAAATATATTAAAAATTGTTTTTAATTTATGGAGGGGGGGAGAAATCGCACTCAGAGGCTTGCTACGTGAAAGCGGTCTCCAAAGTACAAAAGTTTGAGAACCACTGGTCTAGAGAAACTATTTATAATTTAAGACTGTAAACTGTTTGGGAGAGGGCCTATGACAGTATAGAACTGCTTGCTACTAGAATAGGTTTTTATCCCCCAAATCCATCTTGAGATCTAATGAAAACAATTACAGTGCTTTACAATGTGTACATATTTTCAAATTACTTGGTTATCGTTTTCCTTTTCCTCCAGATAAGCAAACAGTTAATCCCTAGAATAAATGAAATAACTAGAGACAAAAGCCCCAGTCCTGTAAACATACATATGCTCAACTTTATCCATGAGTAACCTCAATTCACTTCAGTAGGAGTGCTCATGTTCTTAACAGGCCTTGCACAAACTCGCTGTAGATATTAGACTTTTTACACACAAAGTGTACTACTTTAAATACAGGTAAGAAAACAATCCTCAAAAAGTTTATAATCTAACTTCACAACTTCAGAGATTATCTTAAAATTTCCTCAAAGGTTGGTTAAAAAGATACCACGAACTTGAATTTAAAGTTTTTCAAGGCACTGAAACTGCCACAAATGCTTCAATTTGTAATAACATTCTCCTATTTTCAGGAACTTTTATTATGCAAGCCTCACATTGATACTAGAATGGTCTCAAAGATTAACCCAATATTTCAAATGGCCATGTTAGAAACACTAAACCTTCTCTACATCCTTACCTACAGGTCTCGAGATTTGGGGTGGGAAATTCCCTAAATCCCCTTAATTGTAAAGGTATTGTTAAGACAGTTTTTAAACATCCTTCGTAGTGAATGACTTCTGCTATGCATTTGCTTCAATTATATATTTAAAATATCATTCATTTCATCTTTAAGATATTTCCTCATTCAACCAATCTTGAAAGACAACTCAGCACAAATGGAAATGGGTTAGTTATAATGAGATCTAAGGATGAAAAGCACTACATAATAGTAGGTAGTAGCAGTATTATATATTTATGGGAACAAAGAAATCTTAATATATGGGTTAGCTCCAAACCACAGCCATCCAAAAATGAAACCCAACCAAAGCAAAAACAAGTAACACAGAGAAGTACGTCAGAGTCCTCATGTGACCCCTCGAGAGAAAAGGGAATGGGGAGGCAGAAAAAGAAGAGATGCGAAGAGGTGCTGATGGGGTGAGCAGGCAAAGTGACAAATATGAATGGGGAGAGTGGGATAAGGAGAACAGAGATGTTATGAAAACTCCTTGCAGCCCCAGCCCTCACTGCCTTATACAGTGTGTCCCACACGACGCCAGGGAGTCCGCTCGACCCATCAGTGCCCCAGGGTTCTACCTCAGCCCGTGCCTGCCAGAAAGCCTCTCCTAGGGCCGTTCATTTGCCCTGGGACCCCTTTGCCACTCACCCCACGACAGCTCCAGACCCTCTGCAGAATGCCCAGAGCCCCCACTTACCCCTCTTATCCATGAGCCACGTGAAGGCGAAGCAGGCCAGGAAGCCGATGGGGCCCCACAAGACGAGCAAGGCGATGTCCCAGCTGGAAAAGCCGAAGGCCAGGCGGGCCGAGTTCTGGATGGGGCCCCAGCTGTTCCACACCAGGCCCTGCGCGAAGCCCAGCAGCGAGAAGAGCAGCAGCACGAGCCAGCGCCGCCCGTAAACCCGGCCCAATACCGGCACCAGCCGGGGCGCCGCCGCTGCCGCCGCCGGGGTAAGGCCCCGCCGAAGCTGGGGCACAACGGGACCCCCCGCCGCCCCGCGTGGCGGCGGCGGTAGCAGGGACTCCCGCTCCTCCGCGCTGCTCCAGCCTAGACCCATCTGCGGGGGGGGCGCCGAGGGACCTGCCTCCGGGCGGCCAGGACGGGCTCGGGGACGGCAGCGCTCGGAACGGTTGAAGGGTCCGTGCCCTGCTAGGGCAGCGGGGAAGGGTCCAGGGAAACGAGGCTAAACTCACAATCACACCGCCTCTGCCGGGCCTGCCCAGCCGCATGCGCGAGCCGGGCAGCCCTGCCCACCGGCCGGCACCTTCCCTGCCTGCCACCCACCCAGCTACTTCCAGTCAGAGCTGCCCCACAACGGTCACTTCCGGGGGGGGGGTCTCCCTCACTCAGAGCCGCCCCCACCACGGTCACTCCCTGGAGATGTGTGTGTGGGGGTCTCCCTCACTCAGAGCCGCCCCACAGCGGTCACCCCCCGGGGATGGGGGGGGTCTCCCTCACTCAAAGCCCTCCCACCACCACGGTCACTCCCTGCGGGCGTGGGGGGGTCTCCCTCACTCAACCCCCTCAAAGGTCACTCCCTAGGGTGGGGGGGCCTCCCTCACTCAGAGCCCCCCCCACCGGTCACTCCCTGGGGATGGGGGGGGTCTCCCTCACTCAGAGGCCCCACAACGGTCACTCCCTGGCGATGGGGGGGTCTCCCTCACTCAAAGCCCCCCCCTACCGGTCACCCTCTGGGGGTGGGGAGTCTCCCTCAGTCACAGCCCCCAACGGTCACTCCCTAGGCTCCCTCCTGGGGGCAAGTGCGGTTCTCCACTGTGTACGGGGCTACGCTAGAGCTGCCCCACCCCCGACCAACCCCCGCTGCTGGCCGGAGCCCCCAGGACCGGTCGGCCAGCGCGTCACCACAGCGCCCGGCTCCTCCGTACACAAACAACCCCACGTGAGGGTTCCGCTGCTCTCACGTGATCGGAAGGGGCGGGGCCGCTGGTGACGGACAAAGCCTCCGCTGGGCATGTTTCTCCCGCCCGACGGGAGTATGGCAGAGGCCGCAGCCCTGGATCCCCCGCTGCCCGGTAGGTGCCCCCGGCCGGCTGACATGTGTGCTGCGGTGGGTGTACAGCCGGGCTGGCTGCCGTGTGCCGTCATGGCCTTAGAGCGCAGCCCGTTGTCCGGGCTCTGACTTGGCCCCCAGAGCCTGGGCAAGTGGGAAGTGCCTGGCTGGGTCTTTAACAGCCTCTGTGCAGACCGGGCGCTGCGCCTTAGCGGCTCCCTCCCCCGCTGCCGGAACACGTGTGCACACACATGCACCGTTTGCTCCCAGCACCTCACAGTCTGGCCTCTGCTAACCTCAAGGCATAAACTCAGTTCGGGTAAGTACTTCCGTGCTAGCAGGTCTCCGAGACGTGTAGTCCTCTGCACTAGCAAACTGAGCCCAGCTTCAGCTCCACTGGGGGTAGCCAACAACGGAAGCTGCAATGTAGACAGGTTTTACCTGTGGGAAGTCCTGTCTGCTGTACCACATCCACTGTTCCTAACCCTGCTGGAGCTGCACCCCTGAGGAATTACATCTACAAAGGCTTGGTGCTAAGACTGTTAATGTGTCAAATGCATGGTCCTTAACACTCGTGCCTGCGAGTTACAGCGCAATAAAGGAGCCCCGGACACACTAGCTCACTACCCATTAACACACTGGCAAGGCACATAGGGCGCTATGATTCTTCAACTACAGCACTGCTGGTACTCCACCTGGGTGAGTGGAATAATGTTTGCTGTGCCCCCACTGGAGCGCAATGGCACCAGTGTGGACAAGGTGTTGCACTACTGCACTCTGATCAGCCTCTGGAAACATCCCGTAATCCCCTTAAGTCAAGTGGCCACTCTTATCATTGATTTGAATCACTGTAGGAATTTGGATATGCCATTTGAAAGCTCTGTTTCGGACAGCTTATCTGCTCCAAGACATAAAAGTGTGCTCCGAGACAGATTAGTGTGGAATACTGTGTGTGAGAGAGGTGTGGGGGAGAGGGAGGGTCTGCTGCTGTCTGAACTTACAAGACAGCATGCTGACATGCTGTCAGTCCCCCAAAAACCCACTCTCTCCCCCCCAAATACACACAACACACTCCCTGTCACACTCCTCCCTCCCATTTGAAAAACACATTGCAGTCACTTGCATACTGAGATAGCTGCCCATAATGCACTGCTGCCAGTGCTGCTGCAAGTGCCGCAAATGTGGCCATGCCAGTGTGCAAACAGCTGTCAGTGTGAACAGACTGCAGCGCTTTCCCTGCTGCGCTCTACGAAGGTGGCTTTAACTCACAGCGCTCTACATCTGCAAGTGTAGCCATGCCCTTAGTTTTTCTTCCCCTTTTTAAAATCAAACAACAAAAGTAGAACATTAACAGCCCAATGACATTAAATGCATTAAGGCTGTAAAATGACAAGAAACACAGAAGTTAAAGTTCTCATAGTAACATTAACTTGCCCACACGAGTATCCACTTCATGTTTCCAAGTTAAGATTTAAATTCATTGTATTTTTTAAAATAAATCCTTTTTTCTATTTGCTGTTTTCCAGCATTACAAATTATAGATTCAATCTTATTCTCTCTTTCCAATCACCCCTTGTATCCTTCTGTAAATTCCTCTGACTAATCTTCTGCTGGCCCTGTAAGGTGGATAAGGAACTGGTTAAAGGGGAGACTCCAATGGGTCGTACTGAAGGGTGAACTGTCAGGCTGGAAGGAGGTTACTAGTGGAGTTCCTCAAGGATCGGTTTTGGGACCGATCTTATTTAACCTTTTTATTACTGACCTTGGCACAAAGAGCGGGAATGTGTTAATAAAGTTTGCGGATGACACAAAGCTGGGGGGTATTGCTAACACGGAGAAGGACCGGGATACTATTCAGGAAGATCTGGACCACCTTGTAAACTGGAGTAATAGTAATAGGATGAAATATAATAGTGAAAAGTGCAAGGTCATGCACTTAGGGATTAATAATAAGAATTTTAGATATACGTTGGGGACGCATCAGTTGGAAGCGACGGAGGAGGAGAAGGACCTTGGGGTATTGGTTGATAGCAGGATGACTATGAGCCGCCAATGTGATATGGCTGTTAAAAAAGCAAATGCGGTTTTAGGATGCATCAGGCGAGGTATTTCCAGCAAGGAGAAGGAGGTGTTAGTGCCGTTATATACGGCGCTGGTGAGACCCCACCTGGAATATTGTGTGCAGTTCTGGTGTCCCATGTTTAAGAAGGATGAATTCAAACTGGAACAGGTTCAGAGACGGGCTACTAGGATGATCCGAGGAATGGAAAATCTGCCTTATGAAAGGAGACTCAAAGAGCTTGGCTTGTTTAGCCTGGCCAAAAGAAGGCTCCGGGGGGATATGCTTGCTCTATATAAATATATCAGGGGGATTAACGTTAGGGAGGGAGAGGAATTATTTAAGTTTAGTACTAATGTAGGCACAAGGACGAATGGGTACAAACTGGATATTAGGAAGTTTAGACTTGAAATTAGACGAAGGTTTCTAACCATTAGGGGAGTGAAGTTCTGGAACAGCCTTCCGAGGGAAGTAGTGGGGGCAAAAGACTTATCTGGCTTTAAGACTAAGCTTGATAAGTATATGGAGGGGATGATATGATGGGATAGTTTAATTTGGGCAATTGATCTTGGATTATCAGCAGATAAGTCTGCTCAATGGTCTGTGAGGGGATGTTGGATGGGATGGGATCTGAGTTACTGCAGAGAATTCTTTCCTGGGTGCTGGCTGGTGAGTCTTGCCCACATGCTCAGGGTTTAGCTGATCGCCATATTTGGGGTCGGGAAGGAATTTTCCTCCAGGGCAGATTGGCAGAGGCCCTGGAGGTTTTTCGCCTTCCTCTGCAGCGTGGGGCATGGGTCACTTGCTGGTGGATTCTCTGCAGCTTGAGGTCTTTAAACCACAATTTGAAGACTTCAGTAACTCGGACATAGGTAGGGGTTGTTATAGAAGTGGATGGGTAGGGTTCTGTGGCCTGCTTTGTGCAGGAGGTCAGACTAGATGATCATATTGGTCCCTTCTGACCTATGAGTCTATAGGATGTTGTGCATCATGCATCTTCCTTCTGCTCCTTCAGATCCCCACTCAAAGTCCACATTTCCCTCAACAATGACCCACACTCCCATGGCCTAAAACACACATGATCTTTAAAGGAACCTCCTCAGTGTGTATGGGTATCTTATTAGTACAAGCAACCTCATTATATGTACTTTGCATAAATCTCCCTGGTCTACTATCACCGCTCCCTGACTCAAATGAGACTCCTTGTGATTCACCTATACAGATCCAATTGCAGGATCCAGGTTTAAATTTGCTTTTGAGATGCTATAAAAGATGGTGAGGTATTGTGTCAGGTCATGCACTTGTTTCTTTTTTGTCTTTAAGGCAAAAGGAAACAAAGAGGTAGGAAAGAGATCTGGTTTCTGCTGGTGACTGCTAGATATGACTTGGATGGGCACAGCTCCACCAAATGTAAACTACTCTTATAAGCTGCTAGTATTGTTTTATAACAATGGTGATCTAAATTAAAAAAAATCCCCATTGAATGTTATGATATGGATTTACTTTTTTTAAAAACCTCAGATGAATTTACAGTCATCTGTCACATGAGCTAAGCTCATTATAAACTACATCTCTACCCTGATATAACAGGACCCGATACAACATGAATTCAGATATAACATGGTAAAGCAGTGCTCCGAGAGGGTGGGGCTGCACACTTCAGCAGATCAAAGCAAGTTTGATATAACACGGTTTCACCTATAATGCAGTAAAAAAATTTGACTCCCGAGGACAGCGTTATATTGGGGTAGAGGTATATTATCATTTGAACAAATTGAAGAATATATTCATTTCATTATGCCATAGATATCAATAGGTAATAAACTCTGTTTACCACATACAGTTATCATAAAATTAATTGCTTATGCTGCACAGTATTCCAGTTTCTCTGAAAATTTATTTATTTCAGACTAGCTTCAGTTCTGTCACAATGATTGGAAATCTAATTGATAAATGGCAGTATGTTAAATTGGGGTAAGCTGTGTATTAGGGTGCACCAAAATGACTGTTAGATTCAGTGTTATTTATCTCACTAATACATCTAAACAGCACATCAATGAAATTCAAACTTAACCCCTAATTCTGCAATCGGATCTGTGCAGGTGAATCCTTATGCCCTAATGGAGTCTCATGAAAGACTATGGGCACTGGCGTAATGGTATGCCCTTGCAGATCTGATTTCCGGATTGGGGCCTAAACTAGGAATTGCAAGCACCAGAGTGGATTGAAGAAAATTTATACCAACCTAAATAATTAGAAATATGGGGGAAAAATAAAAAAATGAAATTCTGTCTAGACAAATTCAGGGTAGTTCACCTGGGAAAAATATAATTCACACACAATTATTTAATAGGAGACATATGGATAATAGCAGAGAGTAAATACATATGAACCTTAATGTGAAATGGCAGCAAAACTAGATCATAGTCCAAATTCAGGCCTGGCTCAATTAAGTAGTGCCTAGAGGTATCGACCAAGATCAGTGCCTCATGGTACGAGCTGCTTTTACTAACACTAACATCTTACTATATTACAGCCCTGCTCCAGAGATCTTGCAATCTAGTATAACTACACTGCTACTGTAATTTCAATGACTCTTTGAAGTAGTGCCAATGATAACATGCTGTTAAATGCAAAAGGTAAACAAAGAGGGTGAAAAGATTCCCCCCCCAACCTTTTTCAGTTATAGTAACCCTAGGTGTTCTTTGTTACACTTATGAGTAGAAAATATAATTCATTCAGAAGTGTGAATTTTCAGTGCTCTTTAATGTTTAGTACAGTGATACTCAGACCTCTGTCATTCAGGAGCCAAATTAGCGATCAATATTACCCAAAAGAGCCACAGTATTGTGAATTCATTGTTTCATTTAATATTTTTATATTTATAATATCACAGCAAAATGACTGATCAAGTATTCTACAGTTGGTTAATAACGTAGTAAAAGCATCCTGACTGGCTAGTAACTTAAATTGGTTAATAATTAAATCACTGTGTTTTAATATCATGTGCTGCAAAGAGTTGCAAGAGACATGTTAAAGAGCCACTTGCCACTCCCAAGCCTCAGTCTGAGAATCACTGGTATAATAAGTAAATACAATATTCCCCTGTTTTTACCATAGTTTAAAAACGAAGACTCTGAATATATGTGGAATAATTAATACAATAAATGTTCAGTAATTAATTCAACAGTCTCATCGTCGACTATTTTGGAATATTTTTTGACTCTCATACTGACCAGTAAGAGCTGATATATTCTAAGCAAGAAACAGCAACCATAACAAAAAATGAGCAGCAGATATTAAAATAGATAATGTAAAGCTATCTTTATTTACTATTGATTTCATATGATTAAAATGGTTTATTTTAACCTTATTTGAAATCATTCCACCATATTTCATAGCACTATAACCAATATGCAGATATTCCAGTGGTGGCATGACCTTTTCTAGCTATTTAATTAACACAGTCTAACATTTCACATGAATTATTCTTGTTTGCAGGATTTCATACCATTTACATTTGTTAATGTAAAGGAGCATTGCATTGTTGATAAACTATTGGAAATCAAATTACCTGGTAGCTAACTGATTGCATTATTTCACTCATGGATATAACACTTCTCTAAATATGCTAATATCACTCTTTCCTCCATATGATGGCATTTTTCCCATTCTCCTAACTGACATTTGTATATTTGGGTGTGGAAATCTCTGCATGCTTTAAGCTCATTATAATGTAACCTAGAAACTTGAATACCATCAGATCAGCTAAACTTGTATTTAGACAAATATGAACATATTTTGACTCCTAAGACTTACACAAGTAGAGTTTTATGATTTTTTTTTTTTTAATGTAGTAGCAAAGAATTTGGTCATGAAGGGTTAGACTTCTGTGATGAAGTTCAGAGAGACAAGGAAGGTGAGGTAATATCTTTTATTGGACCAACTTCTGTTAGTGAAAGAGACAAGCTTTTGAGCTACATGGAGCTCTTCTTCAGGTACAGAGAAGTTACTCAAACCAGGTCTACACTACCACTTACTTCAGTATAATTTGTCACTCAGGGATGTGAATATGACACCCCCAAAAGACATAAGTTACACCCACCTAAGTGCTGGAGTGGACAGCGCTATGTCAGCGGGAGAGCCTCTCTTGGAAGTGGATTTATTATGCCAATGGGAGAGCTTTCTCTCATCAGCATAGTGTCTTCACCAGACATGCTACAGCGGCAGAGCTGCACCGATATAGCACTTCAGGTGTAGACTTAGCCCTCAGACTATCACAGCTAAATACAAGGTGTAACATACTGTTTAGCGTAAGTAGTTCACACACATTTTAAGGGATCATTCACGATGAAATGGTCTGTTAACACCCTGCAGTCATAGGACAAAAAGGGAAGTTAGAGGCTTACAGATTGTTCTAATAGCCATAAATCCAATGTCTTTATTAAGACCATGATTTTTCGTGTCTAGCAAAGTTATGAATTTGAGCTCTCAGGCTTGTCTTTTGAAGGCATAATAGAATATGCCACAGTATACTAAATAGTCTGTTCCACCTAGCATTTAGCTGTGACACTGAGTACCTTTTCCTGACCTGAAGAAAAGTTCCATGTAGCTTGAAAGCTTATCTCTTTCATCAACAGAAGTTGGTCCAATAAAATATATTACCTCACCCACCTTGTCTCTCTACTATCCTGGGACCGACTCAGCTAAAACAACACTGCAAACGTGAAATAGGGAGATGTTCTTTTGAAACTGCTCCAGTCTTTCATGTAAAGGCAATTCACAATGCTACTATATATGTCTTAAAATTCACTGTACAAAAATTTGAAAAAGTGCATTGCTGTGCATATAATCCTGTTTATATCATAATATCTTCGATTGGTTTTGTTTGTGGTTTTTATGGGAGTCTTGTTTGTTTTGGAGAAGGTACTAGGAATTTTCTAAAATATTCAAGATCTCTGTACATTTGCAGGTTTCTGATAGTTGGTGTGAAGTTCATGATAAATAAAAAATAATTTAGATTGGTATTTTTGATTGAAGCCAGCATTAGTTAGACAAGAACTAACAAGCACCTGAGACCAATTTGCTATTCCCACACACCCAAAATTGGTTGAGGTGCAGTTAAGCTTGAAGGCACATGTCACTGATCTGAATGCATATTATTTTTCAAGAACATTATTTAACAACCAACCCCTGAACATTCAACAGAAAATGCACAGTTAGGGTTTGTCTACTCAGTGAAGTTAGTGCACAGTAAGCTAGAGTGAGAATTTAAAGCATGCTAGCGGCTCTGCACTAACCCCCCATATGGACACCCTTACTGAACACTGAGAGTGCCCTGGGGTGTTTTGCTTAATGTGTTTCTGAAGTGCATTAGGCTACAATGCACAAAGGCACTCTTACTGTGCAGTAGACGTGTCCACACAGGGTAGTGCACACTAGCTGCTGCAAGTATTTCCACTGTGTAGACAAGCCCATAAGGTTGCGCTTCTCAAAAAAGGCATCCAGACCATTTTAGATTTTCCTTGCCCCCTAGAGATGATAGCTACCGTCTTCATTCTTTCAACAGAACATCAAAAATATGCACCAGAGAACATCGGTTCTGCAACTTGTTTCATGTCTCTCCATACTAAGGGTATGTCTACACGATAAAAAGAAATCACAGAGGCCCGTTAAAGTCCCAGAATCCATGATCTGTGACAAAACTATATTCTTAACCATGATGCACATCATACATACATACATACATATATATATACACACACACACACACGTTTATACTAGGTAGTGTATATGTGAACCACTGCCCCCTACTGCATAGAAAAAGAACTGCTAAATTGTATTATAGGCCTATGGTTCTCACCCTTTTGGGTCTTAGGACCCATTTGTAAACCTTGATGGCCTGTTGTTACCCAGTAAATAGCTTTAATGCAAAAAATACCTAGCTTGCTAAATATTTCTTACCCACAGTATACACACATTTCGTTATTATTCAGTACTTATTACATTAACAAGTACACCATTGTGATGGAATACACTTCTGTATTCACACTGTACACACTATTGTAAAAATCTTTGTACAAAGTATGCCTTGTACGGAATCCTTTGAAAATTCATAATTTGCTGGTCAGTATTGTCCTGGTAAAACATGCATGGCAACATTGTATGCAAAATTATAAGATTCCCCTGTGTGGTGTTATTAACACATTTTCCAAATCCCACAATCCTGCCCAACAAAAGTTGGCAAACAGGTCTGTCCTAAACAAAAAATTAAGCAGAGCACACGTTCCTAATTTAAGCAGTAAACACGGTCATCAAGCAGGCAGGGAAGTCTAAGGAAGTTCAAACAGGTGAAAAAAAACAGCAGGGAATATCCATCCACATAGACACTCTGACTCCTGGTTCTCAGCTGGAAATGTTTTTCAAGGGGGTGACTGAAACTCTGAAAAGGAGGGACAGACACTCCAAGGCGCACCCCTCTCTCTCTCCCCCTGCCCATCACATTCACTAGACCCAAAGAGAGAAAGGAAGCAGACATTGAACTCTTGGAGGGGTGGCAGGGAGGGATCCTGACCAATGGAGTTCGGTCAGTAGGCATATGATGAGAAAACTTTGCTTTGAATTGAATATAGTTTGTTAGGCACCAGTAAGCATTTCATCTTTATTTTTCTTCTAACCATTTCTGACTTTTATGCCTCATTACTTGTAGTCACTTAAAATCTCTCTTTGTAGGTAATAAACTAGTTTGATTGTTTTATCTAATCCTGTGTGTTCAAGTGGAAGTATCTGGGTAACAAATTGTATTATTCCCTTAAAGGAATAACACACTCATTATATTGGTACTGTCCAGGAGAGGGCTGGGCAGTACAGGACATACATTTCTGGGGGGAAATCTGAGAGTGGACGTTTGTTGGGATCGCCCTGTGGCAGTCTTTAAGTCTAGTAAGAGCCAAGGGGTGGCTGGCTGGCTACAGCATGCACACAGGCAGAGCTGGAAGTGACTTGCATGCTGGAGGCTGTTTGTGAGCAGCAAGGCGTTGTAAAGGGTACCTCAGATTACAGGGCAGGGTGACACAGCTACTCGTTAGTCTGGATTGTATCCTGGTATGTCACCACCACGCATACCATTGCAGCAGCTCCCGTCCCCTGGGGCTGGGGCTGGGCTGGGCTCAGCTCCCTGCTCTGGCCGCTGCGATCTCTGAGGTTGCAGCGTTGATCACTCCCTAATGAGGATCTGGCCAGACCAAATTTGGAGAGTAAAGTTGTGACCTGGCACATGGGGTCACAGCACCACTCAAACTTGACCAGATTGGCCCTCCCTCATCGTGATGAAGGGGCGGCTAGGCCATACCTGAGTGGTGCTGCAACCTCACAATACCTGGAAAGGGGAGCCAAGCCCAGCCAGCACTGTGGGACCAGAGCTGCAGGAGCGGGTGCTGCAGGGTGAGTGTAGGGTGAGTTCTGCAACTCTTCCCCCACCCCCTGCGGGCAGAACCTGACCCCTTCTCAGGGCCTCCCATCCCCTGGGTGAGGCACTTGATTCCCCCTCCCCCACTGGGACATCCACACAACTCTTTGGCACATTCTGGTGATGCAATTTTGGGCTGCAACCAATTTGCTGAGAAACCATGTTATAGGCTGTACGCTATTACTCGCTAAAGGGAGTAGTCCCTTTTGACCAGAAAGATCTACAGTCTGTCTCTCGCTCTGCTATTGCCCTGAAGTTCTGACTACGTTGTACAATACAGACACATCTGTGAGGTCCTACATGACTACAAATGTCAGCGCATCTTATAGTATGCACTGAGCAACTCACAGTAATATTAAAATTGACCATGAACAAAGAAAGCGAAAAATAGAAAACATTTTATATGTACAATGTGGCCACAGCATGTGGTGGGGTGGGATTTTGTAGGTGGTTGGTTGGTTGGTTTGAAAAATGAATGTTTAAATATCCTGACGTGAATGCTCGTTTTTTCTACTGTGTCATTGTAGCAACATTACTCTTTGCATTTGACATAAACAGATGGTTAAGGGTTAATGTCTCTTTTACCTGTAAAGGGTTAAGAAGCTCAGTAAACCTGGCTGACACCTGACCAGAGGACCAATAGGGGGACAAGATACTTTCAAATCTTAGTGGGGGGAAGTCTTTTGTTTGTGCTCTTTGTTTTGGGGGTTGTTCGCTCTTGGGACTAAGAGGGACCAGACATCAATCCAGGCTCTCCAAATCTTTCTGATCCAGTCTCTCATGTTTCAAACTTGTAAGTAAC